>NC_080632.1:81413544-81713544 GCF_027887145.1 Ammospiza caudacuta | reverse complement strand
CTTCATTTAAAAAGGTGAATTTTTTTTTGACTGCTAGTTGAAGAGATCTATTTTCCCCCAGATTAAAAATCTTCCAAGAGACTCCTGCTCTTTGTGACCTTTATACTACTGAACTATAGCAGGAGAGCCAATTAATGACAATTGACAAAGCTTGAGAGATTTTAATTGTCTTCTAGGAGCTGCACTGAGATAATTTTCAGACTAACTTTCATTTTTCAAAAGCTCCAAACCAATCTAATGTAAAAGTTCAGCAAAAAAGAGATCTTAGGAACAAAACCGGGCTGAGTTTGGGAATAAAATCTGATTTCTAATGTGCAATACACTGGCTTTCATAAAGAGAAGCTACTGAAGCTTGTGTGAAAACAGAAGCCTGTGTGTGCTTTGTGCTACTGCACAGAAGATTTCCACAGCCTCAGCATTCTACTTCCTGTCCAAAACCCATGATGGAAATTATTAAACTTTGTACGAGAAAGAATTTCATTTTATTTTGCCAGCGTTGGCTGAGATGATCACTCCTAAACTGACATCATATGACAGGATGCCTTCAGCAAATAAGTACACATTGCTCAGATGGCATTTTTTGAATACTTTCCTGATGAAAGCAAAATGATGAAACCAAAGGACTATGTAGATATCAAAGACCTGCAGAACAGAGAGAGCAGGTTTGAACTCCAGCAATGAAAAACAACCTTAATGACAAGGAGTAGCAGAACATGTCCAATATCCTCTAACACAAAACTTCAAGCACAGCACAATCCAATCTAGGCCTAAACTCACAAAGAGAAAAGAAATAATAACTTTTGCTTGAAGCTGTTTCCCCTCTGACTCTGTTTTGCCGCTTACCTTTGCTACAGGCTCTTAAAGGAGTTCTGCCCATGGATTTTTTATTTTTTTTTTTTTTTTTTTTTATTTAGGTAAAAGGGCATTGAACTTTCAGAGAGCTTCAGTCTGGAAATAATAATTTTCTTATGCAACGATAAAGGTGTGGGTTTTGTTTTTTTTTTTTTTTTTTTTTTTTTTTGTGGCTGTTGCTTTCTGCATTTTCTTTGATTTTTTAGGTATTGAGGTAACACATCCTCTATAGAATATAATCTGCTTTAGGAACTGGATTCCTGTACACTTATTGCCTCAATCCATCATGGAAGTGGGTACAACCACTTCCTAATGAATTAATTCCTCAAAAAACAAGCAAACAACAACAAAAAACCCAAACAAACTAAAAACTCAACAAAAACAAAAACCAAAACAAACCCAGAACCAAACAAAGAAAAAGCCAAAAAACCAAACACCATCCCCATCAAAAACAAAGAAAAAAGAAATCACTCTTCTCAAGTTAGAGTGAATTGTCATTTACCAGTGAGAATGCAAATTCCTTTTAACTAGTAGAGTTGCCTTTATTTCCAAGCAATAAAACAAGCACATTTTCTAATTGGAATTATCTGGTATAGAAGTTCATTTGGTTTATCTGGACACAACACAAATTCTTAGCAGCTGCTTTAAAGAAAATCTTTCCTATTTACCTTTGGCAGAGTTTTGCTGTCAACTTCTCACCTTCTGCCCACACAGAAAAATCCATGTACCTGAAAAAGATGTGAGAAATAGATCCTGAAAATACCAAAACCTGCAAAAACATGGAAAAAAAAAATCATCCCGAAATGCAATGATTAAACCTTGCTTTGATCTTCCTTCGTGCCTTGTACTGCTTCTGCTCAAATCAGATGACATTTTCTAAAGGACTTAGGTCTAACCTCACCTTTTCCCCTTAGTAGTGTTTCTCTTTGATTTTTTTGCTTTTTTTTCACTTTTCCCTTCCCTCCTCTTCATATCTCAGCCTGAAGCAAGGTCACAATGAGAAGAGAAACTGTTTTGGAGCCAAATATCTGCCACCAGGTAAAAAAAGAACTGTTTGTCTTTGGAGATAACAGATTGATGGAGTATAAGAAGGGTGCATAAGTCATGATTGGGATGAAAATAAATATGATAGAGAAGAAAAAAGGCATTATGAGTGCTGAAAGACAAAGCAAATGTCTTACTCTAATCAAATGGTTTCATTATTTCAGGTTTTTGTAGTGAAGTTTGTTAAACATTCCTTCCTCTAGGTTGAAAATTAAGTGTAAGTATCAAGTGACCACACATTGGAACAGCTTGTCCAGAGAGGGTGTGGAGTGTCCTTCCCTAGAGATATTCCAGAACCATTTGGACACAATCCTGTGCAATATGCTCTGGGATGGTCCTGCTTGAGCAGGAAGGGTGGACCAGATCACTCCAAAGCCTGTGGTCTCTTCCAACCTGACACCTTCTGGAATTCTGTGTAAAGTAAGCAAAAACTGTGATAATCTACTGCTGTATTCATAATAAAGGTGCAACTCAAGAGAACAAATTGCAGTTTTTTCTGAGAAGTGTGACCGTGTTCACAGGGGTTCTTGGATGCGGGGAGAGACGAGGATCTGACTCCATGTTTCAGAAGGCTTGATTTATTATTTTATGATATATATTACATTAAAACCATACTAAAAGAATAGAAGAAAGGATTTCATCAGAAGGCTAGATAAGAATAGAATCGGAAGGAATGATAACAAAGGTTTGTGGCTTGGCTCTGTGTCCGAGCCAGCTGACTGTGATTGGCCATTAATTAGAAACAACCACATGAGGCCAATCACAGATGCACCTGTTGCATTCCACAGCAGCAGTTAACCATTGTTTACATTTTGTTCCAGAGGCCTCTCAGCTTCTCAGGAGGAAAAATCCTAAGGAAAGGATTTTTCATAAAAGATGTCTGCAACAGAGAAGTACTTAGAAATGAAGCATGTCTCCAGTGCCACAAAGTGTCCATCACCTTTCTTTTTATGAAAGAAGAATTTATTTTCTTTTTGTGAGTAAATAAAATAAAATAAACCAATGAAATTCCAAATCAAATTAAAATTCCCTATGGTTTTATTATTTTAAAATGTACACTTCAACTTGTCTACATGATTTCAGTGTTACAGCTCAGGATAAGTGGGTTTCATGAGATTTCAAGGGTAGTCAGAAGTCTGGAAAACTTGACAAGTATGGAAACACACAGAGATTTTTAGTCAAAGAATGAGAAGGATGAGTGAAAATGGGGAGGTTTTCAGTGATTCTGAAGGCAGTGCCACAGAGGAAACAAAGTCTGCCTTATGGATAAGGGGCAATTCCATTCGGCAGCTGAAAGAAGATGGAGCAAAAGCAACAGGAATGAGTTTCTAACAATGAAAATATGGAAACATAGGCAGGACTGTTCGAAATTTTTTGAGTGTGAACAGTGTGTCATAGGCAACAGAAAAGAAATTTCCATCTCACATCTCAAGGTCATTAGGTAGACTTTCTGTGTCACTTTCACCCCGAATTTAAGGTTTATTTTATTATTATGGTTATTATTCCTGTAGTTTCCATCATTATCTTAAGACTTGTACATAGAGTTGAACATATTTGAAGCTGCTGTATCATACCTCAAGTAGTTCCATGTTAGAATAATACATTAATTTCTTACTAAACTGTAGAAATGTCTTTTAAAAAAATTGACATTTCATTCCCAACATCTAATGAAAGTGCATGTTGCAAGTGTTGGGTTGAATATTTAAATCTGAATTTATAGATTATTTGAAATACTCATCACAGTACTGCATTACCCACAAAATTATTGAAGCAGTTCAAAGTAATAAGGGAGGAATATATATATTCACAGATATTATTTTTAATGATAAACACCTTGATATATGTTGAATATGTGTATTTGTGTCAAATCAAGAAGAATGGATGTATTTCTGAGTGGGTCCCAGAAAACCAGTGTATAAGATTTGCAATGGATTTAAGACCACAATTCTGGATCTGAAACAGTGAGAATTTGAAATCCAGATCAATGTCCAAATTCTTTTGAGTCCTCTCCAGTTAAAACATTCAGAAGCATTTATTGTTTCATTTATTGTGTGGCAGAAGCCATTTCCTTGAGAGAGAGGTAATTACATTGCCTTACAAGGCAGTCCTTCCCTTCAACCAAGCCCAGTTTCAGAGGGGACTCTTTCATATGCCCCCTCAGATGAAGAGTTAGCCATGTCCCTTACTGTGGTTTAAAAATCTTAAAAGAAATTGTGTAAACATTTTCCAGCCCCATGCAGCTGGAGCCCTGAAGCACTGAGCTACAAGCAGTGGTGGAGTGCTGTGCTGTGTTTTTGCAAGTACAAGACAGAAAATCTATGTAATTACCTCTGAAGCAGAAGAAGCTGTGCAGCCTGACAGAACAGCATGTGTAGGAAGCACTTTGTCAGGTCTCTGCTGACTAATTTCCCACTCTACACAGGGTTTTTTTTTCTCCCCTTGTAGTCTTTCAGGATTAACCCTATCTATGCCCATATTTTCTCTGTCTATCCTGGTGTGAAAGTACAGAGGTGGATTCAGAGCAGAAATTGAGGCTGTTGGACCTATTCCAGTGAGCGACTGCCATTTAAACAAGGGGCCATGAAGACAGCTGAAATATTCCCTAAAAAGAGAGGGAGGGAAGGGTACACAATATCTGAAGAAGGGATTTGCTCTTTCAAACAATCCATGCAGCTTTGTCTTTCCATTGTGAGTTTTAAAATGAATGTGTTAAGGCAGTGCTTGCTCATGCAGAATCCAGCTCACCTTGAAAACAAAAAAGTTTTCTGTGCCTCAGTCATTAAGTGACACTGGAAAATCTATGCTGTCATTTCCAAAGATTTAGGAATATAAGCAACAAAGCTTGAACAAATCTTGTAAACTAAGTCCAGTTTCCCATTATTGCAGATCATACTATTTTGTTTTGCCTGTGAACATATCAAGTTCCATCTTCAAGTGCACTACTGTACCTTTATTCTCTTCTTTTTTTTAATTACCCCAGAAGAGTATCTCCCAGTAGTTTTAAAACCTTTTCTCATTTCCTACCTAGAGGTACTTGTAGTTATGTATACCCATTGCTCCTTTTTCTGTAAAAGTTTTGAATGTCACAAGTGAGAAAGTTGTTTTGTGTGAGTAATATGGTGGGGGACTCTATGGAAATAAAGAAGTAAAACCATCCATCAACCATAGGTTAGCTTACTCCAAAGACTCTATATCGTCACTTAGTTTCCATTGGGACCCTGAGTTCAGAACTGGATTCATGGAATTTGAGGCTAGAAAAGGTCACTTTAATCTCAATTCTGACCTCCTGCAGAACACAGGCTGTAGATCACTCGCTAGGTCCTGAATGAACCCTGTGTCGTGTAATCACTTACTGAATTCAGTGACACTAAGCACAGCCTTTTTTCCTTTTATTCAGTCCAGTCTTTTCTCTTTCTGGGTTGTTTGTATTTTTTTTCCCTCCTAGCATTTGTCTGAAGATATTTTTCTATGTAATATGATTCCTTAAGATGTAGCCCTCCTTTTCGATTCTCACTGAATATCTGAGACAGATCACATTCAAAATCAATTTTTCTTTTCCTGCACAAAAATGTACTGTGTACCTTTTTCTTCTACATTTATTTATTTATTTCTAAAGTCTGAGAAAAAAGAATAACCTCAGAAGCCTAACTCAACTGGAGAAAGGATTGCATTGCATTAATTCTTCTATGATTCATAGACACCTTTATTCAAAACTGTGACCCTGTCGCACTGACTGAATACCCCAATTTGTGTGAAATAAAACAGATCCTTCCTTCCGCCACTTCCTTCCGCCACTTCCTTCTGCCACTTCCTTCCGCCACTTCCTTCCTTCCTTCCGCCACTTCCTTCCTTCCGCCACTTCCTTCCTTCCTTCCGCCACTTCCTTCCTTCCTTCCTTCCGCCACTTCCTTCCTTCCTTCTGCCACTTCCTTCCTTCCGCCACTTCCTTTTGCCACTTCCTTCCTCCACTTCCGCCACTTCCTTCCGCCACTTCCTTCCCTCCCTCCTTCCTTCCCTCTCCCTCTCTCTCCCTTTCTTTTTCCCCCTTCCCCCTGAACTGCATTAAACAGATACTTGAAGCCAGTAACTTCAGCTCAAGAACATAAATATGATTTCCCCAACACTATGAAAAACAAGATGTCCAATTTCCTGACTTTAGCAGAATTTTGGTGCGTCCTGGAGGGAATATCAACTTGGTAAAAATACATTTGATAGAAACAAAGATGGCCTCTTCTGAAGAAACAGATTTTGTTATGTTACGTGTAATCATGTTTAACCCTTCTCTTGTAGTGCTACTGGCTATGCTGAATTAATGAGATATCCTTGGCAGAAAGGTTATTTCAAACCTTAATTGTTTTGTGCTCTTTTTAAATACCCTAGGTAACAATTATATTCTGATTTTCTCGACAAAAGCTGATGTTCTGTATTACCAGTAGGGTATCTGTAAATCTTATGCTTGCTAAATTAACACTTTGCAGCAAGAAATTTAACAAAGCAAAAATGAAAATTAAATTTCTAAATTTTAGAGTGTTTAAATTTGTGGTGAGAGAAATGGGATGGTTATAGGCAGTCCAGGCAGATATACCACATTGGATTCATCATACAAACTCATTTCAAGAAAAGACCACCAGCAATATTAGATAACTTTATTTAAATTTCACAGTAGCTTGTGCCTCTCAATTCCGCTAAAGCTGTGTTTTGTTTCTGGGGACAGCAATAACAGAAAAATTGAAAAGATGTGAGCAAATCTGATCAGAGGAAGAGGAAAGACCTCTGACTCATATCTGCAATGTGACCTCAATTCCCAAAGGAAATAAAGTATTCACAATCACTTGTCTGTGTTGGTGTATCCATATCTGCATGTCTTTCTTTCTGCTCCTTTACAGTAGCACCAGAAACATCTGATATTGAATATACTGAAGCAATATTTGAATTTTGGTTATATTTTTAAAAAAGAGCAGTGTTCCTGTATATTTTATATGCACGATTTTTATTAAACCTCAAAAGAAATGTCAGTTTCAGGAAAGTTTAGAAGTAAACATGAAATGGCAAAAATTATCAGTCATAATTCACACTTAGATTAGATATTAGAGAATTTAATTTCAAGCAGAACAAACATAAGAAGCGAGGTTTCATTTATTCTGCTAGTCAGGGGACAGCCTTCTTTTCCCAAAGCCCAAAAAGGCATAGAATATTATGATCTTAATGTGCTCTGTGCAGTTAGAGAGCAAGGTACAATTTCTTTATAGAGTTTGCCCTCTGAAGCTACATTATTACTTTGCTTTAATCTCCCATTTTTCCTTTTAAAGTGGCTCCATAACTTTTGTTTTATTTTTTTAGCAGGAAAGCTAATCTGTGCACCTCAACCCCAGAGGGAGCGGATAAGAAATCTGGAATTGTGGTACTTGGAAACCATGGGACAGTTCAGCTGAAAGCAACTTTTAACATCAGCATAATAAACATTAATGACAAATATGTATATTACTCAGGAATAAAACCTTTTCCTTTGGGTGTGGTGTCTCAAATAATTTCTTATTTGGACTTCTTAGTGAAAAATAAAATTGAATGATTGAATGATTTGGCTTGGAAGGGGACCTTGAAGATCATCCTAGTTCCAACACCACTGCTGTGGAGGGGGACATCTTCCATTGGACCAGGTTGGTCAGACCCCCATCCAACCTGGCCTGGAACACTCCCAGGGATGGGGCAGCCACAGCTTCTCAGGGCAGCCTGTGCCAGGGCCCCACCACCATCACAGTAAAGAATTTATTTTCCAGATTTTTATTGTGAATCTACTCCATTTCAATTTAAACACAGTCCCTCTTATCCCATCACGACTCACCCTTATGCACAATCTTTCTCCATCGTGATTAGAAGTTCCCTTCAGGTAATGGAAGGCCACAATTAGGCGACCCCAAAGCCTCTTTTCCAGGATGAACAATCCCAATTCTCTCATGGGAGAGGTGCTCCCTCCCTGTGATTACCTTGGGAGCCTCCCCTCTGGACTCACTCCAAGCTCCCTCCTGAGCTGGGACCCCAGAGCTGGATGCAGCACTGCAGGTGGGGTCCCACCAAAGGGAAGCAGGGGAGCAGAATCTCCTCCTTCACCCTGCTGGCCACATTTTGATGAAGCTGTGTTAACTGGTCTGTTATCATGACTGGGAGAGTGATAGGGTTAGCTAAAATCTTTGCATAAATGGTCAGTGCCAGCACATCTCAGCAAGCATTTGTCTTCACAGAAGACTGCATGTCAGCTACCAAAATCCACTGAATGTGTAGCCATTCTTTAATCTGAGGGCCAGGTTGAAGAGGGTAAACATATAAGATGTCTTACCTGAGTATCACCCTATATTAGTAGTGAGATTCATAGACATCTACATCACAAAAATCTAAAAATGGGTGATGAGTTTCACTGGGAGTGTCCTGCCCAAGAAGTAATTTCACACATCTTCTTGACAGAGTCATGGGAAGTTAGTAGGGAAAATCAAGTGCATTTCAATGCATTCTAGTCCTGTATGTCAACGAAAAAATTGGAAGACCAGTGGAGATCATGGAGGTTGGTCAACTTTCCTTCCTCCTCAGCTTCACAGACCACAAATGGAGTTTTCTTTATCTGGAGCTGAATCCCACCAAAGTTTCCATATAGGAAATTACTTTTAGAGCCATGGGTGTGCATGATCTTATTGAGCAGTGCTCATATAATTCAGCCACATGGATGATAACACCGTAGTCATCTCCCTTCTAGAGCTCTATAGCCATGGATTTGAATTTTTGTGCAAGAACTAATGAGCCCTGTTGAACATGGATGGAGGAACTCCTGTCTTCCCTTAAGCATTTAGAACATGTTAAATTTAATAGTGCAATAGCACAGACCTCAAAATCTGCATCTTCTATGCTATTACCCTTGCCATAGCAATTTTCATCAGTTAATTTTCTCAAAAAAAAAAAAAAAAAAACTTTGCTTCTGTTCATTTAACTGCAAACTACAAAGCCTCTACTATAAATGTAGATTTTTTTCACTTTTAATTGAAACAGAAAGATTACTGAAAAAAAAAAAAACAAAACCAGGAAAATCACAAAGACTGGGGTTTGTTTGTGTCACATTTTTCTCAGCACATAGATTAAAATTTATAACCATGCTACCCTAAAGCCCTGGGTAAGATGGACACTTAGCTATAAACAGGTACCTAATGCAACAGCAGTGCAGTGACAGCAAAGAGACAGGAAATTGGGTGTGCTCAATTAATTTTTAAAGTATATAATTGGGACAAGGAAATTGTTAAATGCAGCCACTAAAGAGTAACTCATACTTGCAAAATGGGTGTAGTCTTTATACTTCCCTCTATTATCAAGGACAGTTACTAATTTTACTGAGGGGTTTTTATCAAATTGTAGATTTTTTTCTTCAGCTGCCTGCACTTTGTTTATATACTCTCTTTTTATCACAATATATCTTCTGGTATTTGTGGCTTTATTCTTTCCAGTAATGTCTGTCTTGGGCAGTGAACCTCCCAAACATGGTGTTTTAGCCTTGTCCTATGGAAGGAGCTTTCCCTTTCCTCCAAAAAACAGCTTTTTTTGGATTTTTTTGCAAAGGAAAAAGAATCCTGTGCCAACACTCCTGGTTCATCTTCTTTTCAGCCAGAAGAGAGGTCAAGCTGTTCCTAAAATTAGTTTTATTGTTTTTGCTCAGAGGACCTCAATTTCTGTCTTCTACATCAAGGATCACTAATCATTTTTTTCCATAACAGGGAATAAAATCCTGTTTATTGATAATAGATTAATGGGGTTCAAGGCAACCTTTGGAGTGTGATGTGCTTTCAGAGATATTGACAAGTATTTGAAGTTACAAAGTCTCAAATTCATGACAACTTTTAATTTGAAGTAGGGCAAAAAGGTTTAAAAGACAGCTCATTCATCAGCTTTGGGGTTAAAGTTTCAGGTGATGTGAATCAGCATTGTGTTGCTTAAAAGGCAAGAATTTAGAGCTTGATCTGTAATTTGAAAATGTCTGTTCACACAGATGCACTTCTGATTTTTGGTTCACTCTGATTTTGACCAAGTAGGTAATATCATTTTGTGCTTTTGTTTTGATTTCAATCAAAACCAGAGAGGAGTGGGTTGACCTTTGCTGGATGTCAGGCACCCACCAAAGCTGCTCTCTCAATCTCTTCTACATCTGGACAAGGGAGAGAATATATAGAAAAGTCTTGTGAGTTAAGGAGAAATTACTCATCAAATACCATTACAAGCAAAATGGACTCTCCTCACATATATTAACTGAATTTGTTATCAACAAAATAAGAGCAAATAATAGGAAATAAAATTAATATTAAAAAACATCTTCCTCCACCCCCTGCTCTTTCCCAGGCTCTATTTCCTCCCCCCCAGTACCACAGGGAGATGGGAATGGGGGTTATGGTAGTTCATCACACATTGTTTCTGCTGCTGCTCAGGGAGAGGAGTCCTTCCCCTGCTTCAAAGAGGAGGTCTTTGAATCCCACAGGAGATTAGTGCATGAACTGCTCTGGCACGAGTCCATCCCATAGCTGCAGTTCTCCACAAGCTGGTCTAGCCTGGCTCAGTCTTCTATGACTGCAGTCCTTCAGGAACAGGCTGCTCCAGCGTGGGTCCCCCACAGGGGAGTTCTACCAGCAAACCTGCTCCAGCCTGGGCTCCTCTCTCATGGAATCACAGCTCCTGCCAGGGTCCTGCTCCAGCACAGCTTCCCAGGGGTCAGAGCCTCCTTTGGGCATTCCCTGCTCCAGCCTGGGCTCCTCTCTCATGGAATCACAGCTCCTGCCAGGGTCCTGCTCCAGCACAGCTTCCCAGGGGTCAGAGCCTCCTTTGGGCATCCCCTGCTCCAGCCTGGGCTCCTCTCTCATGGAATCACAGCTCCTGCCAGGGTCCTGCTCCAGCACAGCTTCCCAGGGGTCAGAGCCTCCTTTGGGCATCCCCTGCTCCAGCCTGGGCTCCTCTCTCATGGAATCACAGCTCCTGCCAGGGTCCTGCTCCAGCACAGCTTCCCACGGGTCAGAGCCTCCTTTGGGCATCCCCTGCTCCAGGCTGGGCTCCCCCAGGGCTGCGGGTGGATCTCTGCTCCCCCGTGCCCTCCCTGGGCTGCAGGGGCACAGCTGCCTCAGCCTGGGCTGCTCCAGGGGCTGCAGGGCAATCTGAGCTCCAGAGCCTGGAGCAGCTCCTGCCCCGGCTGCTGCGCTGCCCTGCCTGCCTGCACGGATGCTCCTCGCACATCCACTCTTTTCTGACCACAAATACCTCTGCACAATATCTTTTATTCCTTCTTAAATGTGTTGCCACAGAGGCACTGTTATCATTCCTGATTGGCGTGGTTTTGGCCGGGGTCCATCCTGGAGCTGCCTGGCACTGGCTCCGATGGACACAGGGGAAGCTTCCAGCAGCTTCCCACAGAATCCACCCCTGTAGCCACCCTGATATCAAAACCCGACCAGATAACACCTAATATCCAGAGACATAATTTAAAAACCAGTATGGAAACTGAAGGCAATGGGGCGACTAAAAGTTCTAATAAAACCTGATAGAAAAAAACATGGAAAAATGCATCAAACTGAACTAATGGTGGTAAAATCTTCTATCTTTACTCACTCATAAATATGTAATTTTGATTCATGTGAGAAGAATATTTTTGCTGGTTAGGTTTATTATTTACCTTCACAGGTGTTGTTTTCATTGGATAGGACATCTAAGCTCTTTCAGTTTGCAAAGCTTTTGTGTGACCCCTTGTTTTTACTTTTTTATTTTGTTTTCCTTGCTACTTTCATGTCTAGTTATTACAAATAAGTAAGCTGCTCTTGCTTCCAGGGCTGTGGATGATGAAATTCTCTGTCTTCCCATTTCACCCATATATATTTATCACAGGCCATGCTATTTTGCAGTCAGTTTTTCTGTTAATATTTTTATACAGCATTTTAATAATTTCATAATACAACCTCCCAGTGTATAGAACATGATTTTCCTATTCATGCAGATTTTAAGGTACCAACTTAATCTCACACAAATGGCTTCCTCGGAGTAAGAAATTTTAGTTGTGGCTGGTGTAGTGACTATCCCTAATTCTAAGAATAAAAGATAATCACTTCCAAGGGCTACTCACTGCATCCTGTAAGCTGTTCTAAAGCTGTGCAGGCTGATGACCTCCTAGAGTGATTTCTTTTGCCTTACTGGGTGAAGACAATTATACTTCTAACATGGGCAGCTCAGTTAGATGTAGCATCAGATAACTAAGAATGAAATTAAGCATCTGAATTTTGACACCTGCTTTCACACACCAACTTACTCAGCAGTGTTTGGAAGGAAGGAATTTGCTCCTCTTTGCAGGCTGGTGGCATAGGGAAGAATTTCAGACCAATTGGCAGGATAATAACCCTGCATAAAGAGGCAGAAGAGGCAGACCTGCCTCTGGGACAACAGATCTGCTAAGCCAAGCCTGGCTCTGCATGCTTTCTCCATGGCACAGTCCATGCCAGAGGGAGAGGGTAAGGCAGGGGCACTGCACAATATCACTGTCACTTGTTGGTGGGGTGGTTTTTTCTTTCTTCCTATTAGTGTCCTCCACTGTTAAGCCTGAAGGGCCAGAGTGTAAAAAGACTGAGATGAGATGATCCTAGTTAGTCCATTCTCTTTGCCTGTGAGACTAAATGGTTTTCCTTCCACCACAACCTGAATATACAAAATAGCACAGAAATAAATATGTGAAAGAAAAGTGCAAGGTTAATGCATTAACTATGGGCAGATGAAGAGGGGTTTTGGCGGTTTTGTTGGTTTTTCTTTTTTTCATTTCCCCTCTTAATATATTTCTTCTCCAATAGCTAGGTAGAAATGCTAGTATAAGTGTTGGAAGAGAATACTATTCAGTTATAAAAGGAAATCATGCTATATGTTCTGTAGGCTTGTCATTTTTAAAGATGAATAGAAAGACTAAAGGCCCAGTTTAATTCTCATTTACTTTGATTCAAATACAGAGGGATTCTATTGTATCCAAACACCGATGGGCAGGAAAATATATTGGCTTTTTTGTATTGCTAAAGTGGGAATCAAATGTGATCAAAAGTGAGAAAAAAAACTCCTGCAACCATGTGTACTTATCACATTTCTTTGTCCTCCTATTATGATTTTAAGGGGAAAGAGTTCCCTGTCTATAATGCCTAGCAAAGTACTCAGGGCACAGATTGATTAGAGACAAGAAACAGATATTGATTACCTGCATGATTACTCTACTCAAACTGATATTCAGAAAATGTATAAGTATTTTTTCAACACCAAATTTTTGTCAGACTAGTAACTCACTAAAGACTGTTTTACAGACAGAGCAATTAAAGTAATTTTTAAAGAAACAATTTTGTTTAATTATGAATTATGATTCTTTTCATGATAAATATGTTTCTTTCTTGAGGTGCTTTTCTCAAGGCTTGTTGAAAGAAATGGAACAGAAATTGCCAGAAGAATGTATTTTAACATATTTTCAAAAATGAAACCTGCAGTATTTTCATGTAAGTATATTGCATTGTTTAGGAGTAAGTGTGATTGTGTCATTTACTAAATATTAAAAGGAGTAAAAAAAAAGCCTTTAAAAAACCTCTCAGAAAAGCTTCTTTAGTTGGTGACTTTTCCCCCACACCTTTTCCTTTTCCTTTTCCTTTTTTCCTTTTCCTCTTTTCCCCTTTTCCTTTTCTCCTTTTTTTCTTTTCCTTTTTCCTCTTCCTTCTCCTTTTTCTTCTCCTGGTGCTTGATGCCTTCTAAAGTGTTTAAAGTTCTTACTACATGGACAAGCCCAGGGCTCATCCAGGGCTTCTTGCAAACCCCACTCTCTGTCGACCTCGCCTTGTCGCATCCCCAGTGGGGAGACCCCAGGTCACCAAGTGACAAATCAGGTGTTTGTCTTTGGCTGTCCCTGTTCAAATTGCTGCTGTACCAACCAAGAGGGCGGCCACCACACACTGTTCACAGGAGGCTTAGTGAATGCATTAACATAGTTCTTGGGATAATGATCTTGCAATAAAGGTGACATCATCTCATTAGCATGATCGCTTTCGTGTTGTGTGGAACCTGTTATTGGTTTTCCTTTAAGAAATGAAAGCATGTTGTGTCTGGCAATGCAGCTGAAACTTGTCTGCTTCTGCTCTTTTCTCGGTGTTTCTTTATCGACTGGAAGATTTCTTGAGGAAAAGGTGGTTCAAATTGTTTTTATTCCAAAGTGAC
This sequence comes from Ammospiza caudacuta, assembly GCF_027887145.1. Lineage (NCBI taxonomy): Eukaryota > Metazoa > Chordata > Aves > Passeriformes > Passerellidae > Ammospiza > Ammospiza caudacuta. The sequence continues at coordinate 81,699,411 of NC_080632.1, read as the reverse complement.
ACTGAAAAAGTAACAGAATTTAATGAAATATTTGACACATCCTGATGATTTTTCATATTTTCTTCATTCATCTCTGTATTTAATCTATACAGTCATATAAAATCTGCATATTTGAGTGTCTGTGTTATGATTGAAAGATTTTGTGTGTGTGTACAAGTCACAAATCAATCATGCATCCAAGTCAGTCTTATAATTATAATTATTACAATGAATAATTAGATGCTGGTTTTTTATCATTTAGGTTTTGCATATGAACAGTACACTTCAATAATTTGCTATTCATGTTGTGTAGTATTCATCTCAGTCATGTGGTGAAATATTGCTCATTAATTTGACAACTGAACCGCTATTATTAAAGACAGGAGTGAGAACATGAATAGTAAGTTAGCTATGTACAAAATGTTGGACATAATAAAATTTAGTCTAAAATTTGTCTTAGTTTGTGAAATTCAGAGGTATCTGAGAATTTTTCACAGAGTGATAGACAGCAGTTAACAGAATCCTAAAGAATTTTGGCTAACTGTTTGGGAATTTTTTTTTGTTTATTTTAAGGGATTCTTGAAAGCAAGCTCTAAAATCCTCTCATTTAGAACTTTAAATTATTTACTTACCAAAAGCCAAGAGCTGTCATTAATTTGAGTTAAAAACAATTATATTCTCAACACTTCAGAAATGCAACTCACTTATTTTAGCATCTGAGGTGTGTCTGTGGGTTAGAAGCCTCTATTTCTTTCTTGCCTCTATGAGAGGCAAGCAGTACATTTTTCTGAAGTCACATAAGGGTTGTTCTTGATGAGGTTCAGGCATTGCTTCAGTGTGACATCCAACACATCATTTGCGCGAGGGCGTATTTGGCCCAAGTGTCCGGCTAGCTGATGTTAGGAGGGAGGTGGCCGACACCCCCGGCGCATACACTGCCAGCCCCCTTTGGTGTCTTGGCCTCAGGCTGAGCTGGATGCGCGGTGTGGACTGAAGCGCAGTGGAACAAAGAGATGACCACAGGCTGGCGGCTAACTCCAGTTTATTGATGGTTCGATGGCAGGAACAGGAATGGAGGGCGCCAACCAGCAAGTGGCAACAAGTGAGGGGGGAGGTACAGTTTTAAAAAGAAGGGGTGTAGAGAGGAGGGGAGCCCAACTAGCCAATCTAGGAAGGGTGCAAACATAACTGACAAAGGAGACGAACCAATAAATACAACATAAAGGAGGGGCCCCAGGACCACAGCCAACCACAGCCCCCAAAGAGGAGAAGATTCTGGAAACCTAGGAGGAGTGGGGGGTGATTGACTGGGCCCGGGGAGGAGGAAAAACTTACTTATAAGGAGAATGAAGGAGGGGTAATTACATAACAGGGAAGATTGACTGTTGAGGGGAAAGGGGGTTACCATGGAGACTAACTGTGAAGGGAGGCAGTGGCGGGAAAGTCAGGGGAGGGAGGAACCATTTTACAGAAACTGGGGGGAGAATACATAAAATGGGGAAATAACTGATGAAATTGAACAACACAACACAACAATCATTCCCAGAATTCTCAAGCCTTGGAGTCATGCACACAGAACTTCCTTATCACAAGATATGAGAAAGTGATATCATAAGCATAAAGGGAGAGTGTTCTCACACTCTGTGGTACAACAACACCAGTACTCACAGACCTGGTCTGCTCTTTTGAAGCTGGGAGATGTGACTGCCATACCTGCCACTTGTTCTTAAGCCCCCACTCCATCTCTCCAGTTCCTACCATGCATTCAAATGCAGTAAAATACCCGAGAAATTTGGAAACTGTAACCCCCAACTTAAATGAAATTAGTCCAGTGCCTTTATTCAAAAGCAAGAATGAATATCCCACTGTTTGATCTGTTTTATTCAAGAATGAACCAGTGTGTTATCTTTCTCACTAAGCCACTTCTTCCTTTATTCCAGCCACTGCTCATTCCCTGCCTGATAATTGGAATTTCCTCTTAAAGATGCTGAGAACACCTTATAGAACTAAGTTTTACATTTTGGCAAACATAAGTGAGAAAAGAAGCTTTAGATGGAGCAAAATGTATTACTTCTCTTGCTTTATTGCAGGAGTTATTTGGAGCTATACATAGTTGTTCTATTATATCATAGCTGTTCTAATACAGCCAATGGTAAAGTGAAAAGAAAATCAAATCAATGAAAATCTTCTTGAAGGATCTAAGTTTCAAAGGGAAAACATAAAATAAATCTCAGCTTAACTTTTCTACACAAAGTTGAACCAAGCAATAGAGATCTTTAAATATCTTGTTGGTGTTTATAATATATGTAAGGTTTTTCAGGTTCTAATTTTCGTCACATTTCCTCCTTCTTTCCACATAACACTTCAGTAACACATACAAAAGAACACAAAGGTTTTGAAACACAGTTTTATAAAGAGTTTCACTGTTCACTGATCCCTAAGAAAAGAAGTTCTCAATGTTTTTTAAAGAAATTTCAGATAACTTTTTACTGTTTGAAATGTTTAGTTCAGTTTACTCCAGTAAGGGTCAGAATAAGATATTTCTTAATAAAATTGGGAACAAAATCAATAAAGGAAGGACACAGTAAATGATACTTGCAAGTTCCTTCTGGAAACTGATCTAATTCTTTCTGTAAAGTGAGCAGTTTTGGTCAAATTTCATACATTTTTCTCCTTTTTCAAGGTTTGAGAGGTGATACAGACTTGCTCTGGATATTCCTTCTGAAAACTGACCCTCCATCTGGAGGAAGAGACCTGACCTTTTACCTCTGCTTTTACTGACAAAAAATATGCAATTTAAACACATCATTCAGGTAGTAAGTGGTGTTGCAACAATTTCCTGATATTTAACCAAATATTTTCAACTCATGCCCATCTTGGATGTAGTATTCTGCAAACCTGCCTAGAGCGTGGAAAAGCTGTTAGCTGATATTCATATTGTTGCTTTTCTGGGTGTCATCCAGTGCTAGGCTTAGCACCACTTGAAGGTTATATGTGAAGTCAGACCTGATGAAGTTTGATTTCCTACTCTTACGGAATTTCTGGCACAAGCAGTGGCTATATCTCAGCACTCCATGCATCCTACACCTGAAGAAATAGCATTTTTAAACATTATCAAAATTGCAGTGAATGTCTTATGCTCATTGTTATTAAGAAATATAAGACTCATGATTAAGAAAAAAATGGAATTAAGTATTATATCATTAATCTGGGCAAAATGCTTTTAAATAGTAGTTAATATTAGACAACACAGAAATCCTTGAAAAAAGAACACTGGTTCCCTAATCTCTTGCAGTAGCCTAACGACTTGCCCTTTCCCTCATCAACTAGACCTGTTACGGAGCTAAATGTTTGGTTTTGTGCTGCCAAGAGTCACATAAATCTAGTTCATCACCTAACCCACATTAAAGACTTGCAAGATGCCTAGAAATCTTGATTATATTCTTCTTCATAATCTAATGATTAAAACTTACATAATGGGCGGTGTTAAACTAAGTTCAAAACCTCGCTTTTTTAAAATAAAATTTTGCCCTCCTGTCTTACATATTTCAGAGGAGTCTTGTACAGTAGGCTGAGGGGGCTTTCTGATGAAAGACAGGGTCTACTATTTAACCTGTCATAAAAATTTGGAAATCATTGCAACAAGGTACTCCATATTCTGGTGGCCAGGGAACACTTTGGATTTTATCACCATATAAAAGGTTGTTTCTAAGCTGTGAAGCCTGGGAAAAGCACAAGTGCAGCCATCTCATATCTTAAAGAAAGCCTCTTAAATCACCAAACCAATTCAAGGCAAATTTAATTTCACATCTGCACAAAATTCTGAATGAGAAAAAAGATGTAAAAAACAGTTGGAAAAAGCTCACATATATTTCCTTTTTCTTTCCATTTTCATCCTGGACTGAAATTTCATATTTTTAAACTATTTTTTTTTTATTGCCACACAGCTTTTTTTATTTTGGCAAATGATCCCTTGTGTCATAAAAGATACAAACCTCTTACAAGGTAAGATGTACGTCTTTACTCAGGGTCTTGTAAGAGTTCTGCACCAAGTTTGAAATGATGATCCAAAAGTTCAAGGAAAATTGGAGAAAGATCAAAATATTCCAACTGATTGGCTGAAATAGTGTTAACTGGAAAAACACCCAAGAAAACAAGTAAAAATACCTCTTTGATACTTCCACAAAACCAGCCTTAATTGTTGATTAACTGCAAATGCATCAATAAAGAATGGCACATAAAGGTGTTTAAATCCCCTAGGAGACTGCAATAGGATTTAAGTGTGTGCCAATTGTAGGCATTAAATGCAGAGAACCATTAAAGAGAGCATTTGCATATGCTATGTTAATAAACACATATATGTATATGTGTTTGCTTAACCTTAAGAATTTCCAATCGAAATTAATTAGTTGTTCAAAAAACTTGAGTAGACATTTGAGAGTGATTTGTTTAAGAAATTATTCATATTATTTGTCTTAAATACACAACTTTGAAGGTGATAAAATCCTCCAAAGGAGGCAGGAAAATACATAAGACTGTGAACACCGAGCATGTCCCCAGCTTGAAAATGTTTAAAGTTAGGTCCACCATTGTTTATTTCATTCAGCACCTGAATGTCTTTGTATTTACACCATTAAAAAAACCCCAAAAAACCAAAAAAAAAAAAAAAAAAACCAACGAAAAAAACCAACAGAAAAAAAAAACCACTTGAATCATGTGCATAAATCCTTTTTAGGAGAATAATCAAGAGCTTTGCTATGAAAGATTTAGAAGTATTGACCTATATAGTCTCCACCAAGTCCAAGCTCAGTCAGTCAAGATTTAGCCACCATATTGTTTGAATTATTCACTTTTTAAATTCACATCATTAAAAAATCATTAATGTTCCAGATAGACACAAATTGTTCTTTGTTATTCCTTTTATATTCCTTTTAGATCTTAGTTGGTTTTTTTTTTCCTTTTTCACTGATGGATTTCTTTATTTTTGGGGAAATGAGCAGAAGATAATTACTTCTATTCTCCCCTCTTTTTTTTTTCCATCCTTAAACAGACAGGTGGAAAAATTCATCAGAAAACATAAGAAAGAGGAAAAAGAGGAAATAGCCTCTTGTTCTGTCTCAGGAGTGAGGAGAGGAGGGCAATAAGAACTGATTAAAAATCTAATAAATCACAGCAGATTAACAGCTCTCTGCATTTTTCGGCACATTATATATATCTATATTCCTTCTCTACACCTGTAAACGACAAATTAATACCTTACAGTTGTAGCATAGAATATGAAAATAGCACCTGAACATAATTATGAAAACTACAGTGTTTTTCAAAATGTCTGTTGTCTAACATATGGTCTTTAATCTAAAAATAATCTGTGCCTTATTATTTTTTACTAGAATCTAAGTAGAAACTTGCAAGGGCTTTTTGTACTGTATCAAGCTGCCTTTAGAAACTGTAGTTTATTACTTTGCCCATAAAACCAGGACAGCAAAACATATTTTATTAGGCAAACTGCACCACTAATTTAACAGCACTGGAAACATACTTTATTAATTTTATAGGGCTTAACATAGACCAAAAAGGCACTGGCCGTATTTTAAAACCATTATACAAAACATGTTGTTGACATTGTGAAGATGAGATCTTCACTAACCAACAAAAGTAGTTTTTTTTCTGATTAAGCTGTGGTACAGGTTTGAGCAGTGGTTGGGATTAGATGGGTAGCAATGTGAATTCCACAGGTTACCAATTTGATAGTTGTGATTTAAGCATTTAAACAGAATTTACAGCCAGTCACTTTATTCTAGTAGCAAGGTCCTGACTGCACACACATGGACCTCAAGCAATCCCTGGTGATCCTTGTGGCTCTCTTCTCTGTTCCATGATTCCGTGATTCTACTGAAAGACCCAGGCTCTTTTCAAGGCAAATTTTTACTGATCTTGAAAGCAACATCACCAAAGTTGGACTGTGAATCCAGAAAGTGTCAACTCCTTGGCTGGCAAAGGCTTAATTACAAATTAATTATATGAAAAATCTGTACACACAAACTGTTTCTGAGGTTGCCATGGTTTGTACCGGGGCTGGTTCCACCTCAGCTTGAAGGAGGTTTGGTCTCCTGAGGTTTCTTGTTGCATCTTTGAGAAAAAGAAACAGTTTACTCCGCTGGAAGACAGAAGGGTCAGGAGGATTTTGCATCACTCCATGGAGATCACTGATCTGATGTGATTACAGTTGCGGCATAATTCTTACCACTATGGATGTTTTAAACTTTTTACCTGAAGTGTTATTTGTTCTGAATTGCCATTCACTGTCCCATTTCACAACTTTCCTGGTTAAGACACAAGATCTGACCTAACTGCACTTTGCAGCTTCTTCATGGGAAGTAACAAAGATGAAAAGGCCACAGGGTTTTTTTCAGCAGGGGGAAACAAGAGGATAATAACTTGTGGTTTGGGATGTTCAGGGTGGATATTAGGAAAATCTTTCTCCTCACACCAGGGGACAATTACTGGAATATGTCACCCAGGAGTTTTACCCTCAGGAACTTTCCAGCCATGACCATTCACAGCCCTGTCTGCTCTGACTTAGTGATGCCAGTAGAGCCTGCCTTGAATCCTGGACCAGCTGAACTCCAGATGTGTTCTTTGATCAGTGATGCTATGAATTTGGATAACATCTGTCCTGTGAGATCATCTGATAGAGAAAGTCTGGGCAAGAAGATGAAGGGGTTAAGTTTGGAATATATTTTATATATATATATATATATATATAATATAAAGCCATTTAATACTTGGAACATATCATTCAGCCATAGTGTCAACATACTCCTGTATCATAGAAGAGGCCATAACATTTAGGAGATTCTTATTTAATTACTCAAAAAAAAAAAAAAATACATTGGTGCAAACATTTGCTCTTGCACAATCTTTGAACAACTGGAAAAGAGGAAAAAATGGCATTATAGTTGGGACAGTTCTAAGAAGTTTACATCTGTATTATCCTGCTGCAACATAAAGTTGTTCTTTGGAAATAGTAAACAAAGCACAGCTTGATAAACTTCCTACTGTGCTTGCATGGGTACTGTTGCTCATTGCACTCCCTGGGGTGGAAAGCTTTTACTAGAAGTGTGTTAAGTAGCTTGAGAAATTAATTTTCCTATAATAGAGACATCTTTAAAAACATGAGCTTGCTGTGCAGTAAATCAATTCGTGTGACAGATTTGTTCTTTTATTGGGAATTTTTCAAGGGGTTTTAAGACAGGAAAAAACATTTGAGATATACAAGAACTGCTGAAGTACCACAAAAACAAAAAACAAAACAGAACAAAAAACCAAAAAGCCCCAAAAAACACAAAAAACCCCAAACAAAAACTCCAATAAACCAACCAACCAACCAACCAACCAACCAACCAACCAACCAACCAAAATCTCCTGCAAAAAGCCCGCAAACAAAAATCAAAACAAAACAAAACAGACAAAAAATAAGCCCAATTCTGAAGCTACTTTGGAAACTCAAAAAGCTTTTTTAACTTCTTGGCAGAGTAATTAATTTATCTTTACTGTCAATTGAGCTGACAATATCAATGTTTGTATTCATTGTCTTTTTTAACTTGCAGTGATTACTGATTTCAGAAAGACAGTAAAATAAGGCCAGAATACATCAGAACAAAAGGTATTTTAGGTATTTTCAGGATGTTTCCAATCCACTAGAGCTTAGAAAACCTGAAGATCTCTTCATCAAGTTTCAATTATCTGTGACCAGTCAGTGAAAATTTTCCATGAATCATTGTTATAAGAGCTTCATATTTAGAAGCCCAAGCTTTTCTCTACTTCTACTACACCTTTTCCATATAAAAGCATGCCGAATATTTAATTTATCTTTGCTTATTCTTCTTCATTCCCTCCCAAACTCTTATCTGAGATATCTGACCTCATCAGAGTCTGGAAGGAAGTCGTAACTTTCAGACATGTTGACTGTGTTTTCTATATAAGTTTGTGGGTATTTTAAAGGAAGGATGTTTTTATGCCAAAATCTCATTTATTTCAGATAGAAAGACTCCAGGATAGGGACAACAGTAGGCAAAGTGGACTGAAAAAAATAAACAAAAGAACTATGGTTGGCAGTACGGAAATGTGATGCACAGAATATATTGAAAGTCTGCAAGTTTGGAATTTTTCTTTTTTTTTGCCAAAAGAACCTAAATATTTTCATGACTAATGGCAGGATACAAACTATTGTCAGAGCAGGAGAATAAATTTATTTTTTAGCAAGATAGGCACTGGAATAAATAAGTAAAATGGGCAAAGAATATTTCTGCTTCTAAAAGGAGATGGTTGAGTTTTATTTATTCATAATTTTATTTCTGGTTAAAAGATGTCTGCATATTCATTTTCCTTTTAGTATTCCAACATTATCACATTTTGGCATTTGGCATTTTTTCAGCAATATTGTAAAGTCCAGTGTATTTTGGCTAAAAATTAAAATGGATACAGAACCTAAACAGAGTAAGGAACTGGTTTTCTGAATGCATTTTGAAAGATCCTTTTTATGTTTTTTTATTTTTTTATAACTAAACATTTGCACTTCAAAACCAAACCTCAGAGTTTCACCATAGCTTCTTAACAAAACAGACTCACTGGATTGGAGTTTTCTTGGCACAAAGCTGTATGCAATTAAGAGTTCCACTAGCTGGGTTGTTCCTGCCTGCAAAAATGAATAGTTTCTGTATGAGTTTAAAAAAAAAAAAAAATAAAATAGGAAAAAAGGAACTTACTCAGCAGTTGAAATATACAATAAAAATGTCAGTGCTATCTTTGCTTTAATTATGGAGCTCACATTGTGATTATATTCTATTCCAGTTTGTCAGAAAATGAGACTGTAACCATTATTGTTAAGCACTGTAACATCTCTTCTCTTCACTGAGTTTGTGTGCCCTCATTTTTATTCAGTCATATTCAAACCACATCCTTTTCTCACAGGTTTGCAATAACTAGGACATTTTTCTAGCTCATTCTGCCTGTTATAAATGAATAGCCTGGAAAATTTCCTTCTCACTCCTGTGTTTAAAGGCACAGATGAAGGACAAAAAAATTCTCCTCTTCTGCCACTGTGCAGGAGGCCTTCCACAATCACAGCGGATCTCAGTGGCATATTCTGTGCTTGAGCGTTCACCTGATCTGGGAGAGAGTAGTCAGAGTGGGCATATCCCCACAAAGACCTGGAAAGTGAGGAGACACATTAAAAGCAGCTTGGAGAAAGCAATGCTGCCCATGGGTGCAAGGGAGACCCAAACACATAGTCATCATAGCTGGGAAAAACTCCTTCTCTGGTCTGAGAGGCTCAGACCTCAACTGGGTCATCTATAAACTGTGTCCCACAATTTGGACTGTCCCAGGAAGAACCAGGGTTATGAAACACCTCATCTGAGGAATGCTTTGAACTGAAAAGGTACATTTTTAATGCAAGCTCATAGCTTTGGGGTTCATTTTTGATGGCTTTGGTTTGATTTTATTTTTTTTTCTGCATTCCACAGATCCCATGTAGAATTTTGTCATCTGTAACTGTTGGTGCCAAGCAATTTTTTCCATAGTGGGTGGGACGGGAACCTGGCGGTATTTTTACAAAAGGAACACAACATCTGCACCAGTGACTGGTTTCTAGAAGGTCAATCCACTCCACATCCAACTCGTGCCTGGATCACAGGCAGCTGCTTCTGAAAATGTCACAGGACTTCACTCCATCTGATCCTGACAGCAGAGAGCAGATAATACAGGTCACACCTTGCCTCTGCCATGCTCAGAGTTACTACTGAGAAACGCTTTCTGAACAGCAGTTAGAAGATATTCCAACTGACTTCTGCTGGTTTTCTGCCAGAGAAAGTAGTTAAGACAAGTCCTAAATACTTCTCCAAATCATGCCCATTTTGTTGTTTTTCATTTCTAAAAAAAATGGAAATGATGTCTAAGTTTTAGCAGGCTTGAAACATCGCGTTTTCACAATTTCAAAAATACTTTATAATTTCTCAAGTGTTTTGTTTGGAATGTTTATGTGCAGCACATTGAGATATAATATATCAAAACAAATAGAAACACTCCAGCAGTACTGTTATCTCCCACTGAACATTTTATTGGTACAAATATGAAATTCTATGCAAATATATATACTTATAACCTGGACTTTTATGTTTATTATCACAAACTGGCAAAATCTTCTGCCAATAATGGGCAAATATGGAAAAAATGCACTTTTTATATTTATTTCTATTAGAGTAGTTAAATTGCTTATTGTTTTTTAAGTTTAAATAAATGTACATCACAATAGATTAATAGTGGCTACTTAAAAAAATCCAAACTAACTAACCAAAAAAACCCACCAAAACCTGATTTTTTCCCAAGTATGTCACAGAACTCTAGAAAGGCATTTAAAGGTTTTTCAGTACTTCTATTAAACCAAATAACAAATTTCCTTCTTCTTTCATATAGAAAGTTAACAAAAAATTCAGAAATATGTGATTCTGGAAAGAAAAATTTTGGACAGACATTTCCTCCTCTAGAATGAGAATAAACACAGCAATATAAGTATTGTATTTCTAAATATCTTACCTCAACAATTGCACTTTCTTGATTATGCAATAGCTGTGTATGTATCTTGACACTGAAGGAAAAAAATTTTAGAATATACAGTCCTCAGCTCCTGGGCTTTTCCCTGCAGATGAAGAATACACAATTTGAATCCCATGTAAGTCAGAAAAAGCATTATTTCCAAAGCAAACACATATGATTTAAATATTATTAGGTTATAGAGTGCAATATGTTACCTTATTTTGCTGATTTTTGTAGCTGGTGGCTATGATGTTTTGTGACTCTCTATTGAAAAGCAGGAAAATATTTTTGGCATTTTCATTTTTCCTGACTGAGTTTAAAATTTCCTAGCTTCAACTTAAAATTGGAATAATTAATGCTACATAGGAATTGGACTTCTCAGAATTGTATTTTATATATATATATATATATTTATTTATAATATTATATATATAATATATTTATATTTTGCTCTCAAAGAAATAAGTCATTAAATAAATAAAAGTTTAAAAAGTTTCAAAACCAGAAAATAAAAGATAAAAAGAAGATAGAAAAAGAAAATTGCTCTACTGGGAACCACAGAAAGATTCAAAATTTTAATTCCCTTTTACACGTGAGAAAACTGAAAAACAAAATAAGTCTCTACCTTTAACAAAGAGTTTAATACATTAATCTTCTCTGTGGGCAAAATGTAGCAGATTGCCCTATTCATGGACCATATTTCCCCAGGGAAGAGCAAAAACATTATCTCTGGTGCCCTCACCCAAACTTTGAGTTCTCTCAGTGCCATTATTGCATTGGTTCTACATCTTTAATTTGCACCCAGCTGACAGTGGTGCCCTGCTCACACTGGACTTTGTGACAAACAACACAGCCTTTGACAAAGTGTCCCAAAACATCCTTCTCTCTGTACTGGAGAGTGATGGATTTGGTAGGTGCTCTTTTAGGTGGATAAGGAATTGGTTGGGTGCTCAATGCCCCAGAGGCCCGATGGACATCAGTGACAAATGGCACTGGAACAAGAGGTATTCAAGATCATCCTTAATGACATGGACAGAGGGATCGAGTGCACCCTCCACAAGTTTGCAGGTGACACCTAGCTGAGCGGCCCAGCTGACACACCTGAGGGACAGGATGCCATCCAAAGGAGCTGGACAAGCTCAGGAAGTGGGCCCATGTGTCGGAACTCCGTACATCCCTCCAGGTGTCCAGAGTTGCCGAGGACTCCATCAGGGGGCTCAGAGACCCCGGCATGATGCCCAGAGCACCTGGGGATTTGATTATGACCCCTGGAGCAAGTTGCCAGTTTTGTATGAGGACGGGAAAGTCACACAGGTTTGAATGGTGTAATAACAAAATAATCACAGGGTGAAAATGTAGATTTTAGGATTTTTGGTATGGGGGTTATGGGGACAAGATGGAGGAATCTGGGCGTGTCCAGCCTTTCTCCTTCTTCTTGTTCTCCATTTTCTGCTGTGATGTTGGCACTTTGGGATTGGTTTAGAGTAGAGGTGCACTCTCTAACATAGGTGATAGATATTGGGAATTAAGTGTAAATATTATATATGTAGTTTGTAGTATAAAAGGGCGACACCGCCTCGGGGGCGATCAGGGTGCCTGTGGCTGCCTTGCTGAGCAGATCTATTGGGCAGAAAGAAAATTTTATAGATAAGAATTAATAAACAACCTCAAGACCGAAAAGTGAAGAGTCCAGACTCGTTCTTCAGTTGCACGGGCCGAAGCAAAGACATTCTGCATATCTCGGGGCAGCAATTATCAACAGCAACCCAAGACCCATGGGAATCTCATGAGGTTTAACAAGACCAAATGCAAGGTGCTGGGACATCCCTGGTACCGGCCCAGGCTGGGCATGAGCAGCCCCAGAGCAGCCGTGCCCAGAAGGGCTTGGGGGTGCTGTGGGTGAGAGGCTGCACATGGCCCAGCCATGGCACTCCCAGCCCAGAGAGCCAAACGTGTCCTGGGCTGCACCCAGAGCCCCGTGGGCAGCAGGGCAGGGAGGGGATTCTGCCCCTCTGCTCTGCTCTGCTGAGACCCACCTGGAGCACTGCATCCAGCCCTGGGCTCCCAGCACAGGAACCACAGGGACCTGCTGGAGAAGCCACCAAGATCATCAGAGGGATGGAGCACCTCTGATATGAGGAAAGGCTGAGAGAATTGGGATTGTTCTGCATGGTGTAAAGAAGGCTCTGGTGTGGCCTAACTGCAACCTTCCAGTACCTGAAGGATGTGGCAGTGTTCACAAGGGTCTTAGGATGAGGGAAGAGATGAGAATGTTGACTCCATGTTTCAGAAGGCTTGATTTATTATTTTATTATATATATTATATTAAAATGATACTAAAAGAATAGAAGAAAGGATTTTATCAGAAGGCTACCTGAGAATAGAAAAAGAATGGAATGATAACAAAGGCTTGTGTCTCAGACAGAAAGTTCGAGACACCTGTTATTAGCCATTAATTAGAAACAACCACATGAGACCAATCACAGATCCACCTGTTGCATTCCACAGCAGCAGATAATCATTGTTACATTTTGTTCCTGAGGCCTCTCAGATTCTCAGGAGAAAAAATCCTAAAGAAAAGATTTTTCAGAAAATATCATAGCTACAGAAGGGCGCCCAGAAAAAGATAGAGAGGAACTATTTGTAAATCACTTACACTGACAAGAATGAATGGCTTCAGACCAAGTGAAAGTTGGTTTAGATTGGATATTAGGAAGGAACTCTTCCTGTTGAAGTTTTTAAAGCACTAGAAAAATTCCTCCAGGGAAGCTGTGGCTGCCCCATCCCTCAAGGCCAAGTTGGATGTCACCTTGACCAGCCAGGACTAGGGGAAGGTGTCCCTGCTCATGGCTGGAACCAGGGGTGTTTGAGGTCCATTCCCACACATACTGCTCTATGACTGATTCTCTGATGCTCTGTGTGTTGTACTTAATGTAAAATAAAGACATGTCTACTACCATTACTTATTCCTTTTAGCTTTGTTAACCTACTGCTGAGCCTAGTCTTTGAGTTACATGAAGAAGCTATAAGTATATATTTATGAGCTTTCTTGTTGTCATTCCACTGTACTGAGTAACTTCCTCTTGGGTTCATCTCACCTAACTTTCTCTGGGAGACATTTTCAGCACCATCCTCCTTTGAACACATCATCTTGAACTCTCTTTTACTCCGCAGACAGTGGCAGGAGCTGTTGTGATGCAATTTACACAGTCTATTTTACATACATATTTCTGGGTGGAAAGAATCATCCTCTTGATGATGAAGGGAGACTGAGATAACTGTCAGACGTGTCTACACAATGGTTATCATCCAAATAAATGTTTGCAGTTAGGTGTGGACACCTACTATCCAGAGTAAGAGGCTAGTTCCTCCTTTTCTGACCACTAGACATTCACTAATGTCCCTCTGCCTGACAAAGCTGCTCATGTGTGCTCCTCAGTCTGTTTAATTCACAATGAAATATCTTAGCTTAAACAGTGGAAAGAGTAGGTCTGTGCTAATGTGTTTCTTTTTGGCTGAAGTCTGTCATGGAGCACTCATGAAAATAGCTCAGTCATCAAAACTGCCTCCTAGGTGGTAAATGGAACTTTCAACCTAATGGAACATTTCAAAGTAGCATTTTATCTTTTGATTATGCTGTCATACAAAGATCTTTCTTTAATTACTTTTTCAGCAAAACACAACTTCCTCCAGAGAAAACTGTACTGTACATTATATTTTCTGTCTTCTCTCTCATTTTCTGCTAATTGTCCAAATAGTATTTGAATAATCCAAGCAGAAGATCAGAAAACAGTCACAGCCATTTCTAGGACTCTCAGAATAATTTTCCTAGAAAAAACTCTTAATAAATCCCTTCCCTTTTGGTATCATCCTATAAAGCTTCTCTTAGGTACAGGAAAAAGATCCCAAACAACTTCCATTAAAAGTCAGGTTGATTTCACAGATTTTTTGGGGGGATGGTTATTTGTTTGGTTTTTGGATTGGGTATTTTCATGTTTTGTTTTGGTTTTTTTTTAGTTTTGAGTTGGGTTGGGCTTTGGTTGGTTGATTGGGGATTTTTGGGGGAGAATTGGTGAGGGTTTGGGGTTTTTTTGTTGTTTTTTTTTTTTTTTTTTCCTGGCAAGGACAAATATATGTTTTTCTATGTGAAAAAGCAAGCTGTTAAGTTGAAGAATTTTTCTTCAGATGAATTTATTCCATTATTCCTGATCATTCTTTCTCTATAAAAAACTACTTTACATTTATCCTTTCAGATTTTTGGGAGTGTCCATATGTGGAAATGATGAAGATGAAAATACTGGAATTAGTCTACACTCTACATTTTCTTTAATATACTCTAAATCCAGCATTTTCTGGATTTATTTGCCATCTCTGTTGCCTCTTAAGGCTTATTTTAGACCACAAATGCAGAAGGTGGTGACACAACACTGAAAACACATGTTAACCTTGATAGGTCCCAGTCCATCCCAAACTGGCAGGTCAAGGGAATGAGTGAAACACGAGGCAATCCCCTCTTGTCTCCTGGAGCTCACAAGGAACTTCACTAAGGCAGAATTAGGAAAATAGGGTCTGGATGCTGACATCTAAGAGTACTCTTTACCACAATGTTTCAGACACTCAATTGCACTTTAGTTAAATTATAAACCTGCATTTATACAGGAGTAGTTGGATTCTCCCTTGGTTCACCTCAAAAGAGAACTATGAATGCACTTTCTACATTTCTATGGTTAGGTAATGGTAATTGTAATTTGATTCTCTCTTCCACTTTGGGAACAATTTTGTCCAGCAAGACTGTGTATATTTGACTCACAATTCACACAGACTTGTAAAATAAGGCCATAAGAAAGAGGAGCATTCCAGGTGTGCTGGAGAGCAGATTGATGTCACCTGTGACTCTACAGGTGCAAGCTGAATTGAGCTGGATGGCTTTATATTGCTTACTCCATAATGCTCAGAAATTATTATTCTGACCCAAAATCAAGATATTGTCCTCAAGCTGCTTGATTTCTGGAGAATTACCAACTGCACTATAGATGTTTTTTTGTGCTTTTGTGTTTGTGAGTTCAACACTAAAAGCAAACTAAACCTAAATAAATGCCATTGACTTTTATTTGACACCAGAAACCTCTGCTTGGCTTTTCCTCATGAGATTTCAGGTGCATTCAAAGAAGAAGTAAAATAAAGAATCTCAAATGGTTTTATCACTCCCCCTCCAATCACAGAGGTTGAAACTAATGCAAAAGTTGCAGCTTTTCCCAAAAAGGTCCCAAGAAATTTGTATGTAATGTTGAGCTTCAACTCAGCTCTCTTTTTGACCCTGAAGTTAGTGTGACATGTATGGCAGTGTTTATTAATAAAACAATAGTCCATTGGTAAACAATTTTAATACCAGGCATGAATGTTTGATATTCCATCTAAAATGAAAAAATATGTATTCTATAATGAATACTTAATTAGGACTGTGATCTGAATACAAGGACCAGAGCCCCTACTGCTGTGCAGACAAACCAGAGTGAAATGAATTACTGTCATGCAGGGGGTGATATTAATGGTGTCCAGCTTTATAAATGAATCCAATTTTAAGCCACTTTAGTTGCTATCATACTGAGAGAGAGTGCAACATGCCTAACATATCATTTCTGTACTGCCAAATGCTAAGATTTAGGCTTTAAAAAATTTTAACTTGCAGATGTTTTCTTGCATTAAATATTTCTAATTATCTGTTGCTGCAGCCAGACAACATTAAAAATAAATAAAATTGAAATTTGGGTTTTTTTTAGCTGTTTGTTTGTTTGGATGGTTGCTTTTGTTTTGTTCCTGCTTAAAATAAGCCATATATTAATAGATGGCCATTGATTCTGACTCTGGAATTCTAACTGATATTTGGCACGAATGCTGGCTATTTGGCCACTAATAATTTATTCCAATGTAGTTTTTCTCAGCTGGTGGTATGAGCTATGCAGTTTCATTCAGTTGTTTTTGCAGCTGTTGGGAAGTGGCCCTCAGTAAGAACCTCCACTTAATACTTCCCTTCTAGAAATTTCAATATTCCCACTTGAGGGAGCAGTCATGCAAAGTCTCACACCTGTGAAAAGTTTAAGTCATGTGTACATTTCTTCACTGATTTCCAAAGGGTTACATGCATGTGCAAGCACTTGCTGCATTTAAATATCAGATTTGGGTTTAAATGTGTATCCTAACGTCTGACTCATTTAAATCTTCCAGATTTCAGACATTATTTTCACTTGTAAAACAGGTTTTCTCACTTACATAACTGGCATTTCTCTCTGTTCCTGCCAGCAAATATCCAGATAAATATATTACAAAAAGGCAATGTCAGTTTGCAGCCAGCTCTAGAGGAAAATTCTTTGGGAATGGTGAGCATCTCAGATGGCTGGCAGCAGAGCAGCAGCATTCCCATTACAGCACAGATCAAACAGGCAAACAGGAGAGCCAAGCAAGAGCAGATTTTCAGGACCTGAGGTGAGCTGTTCAGAAGTGCACAATGTAGGTCCTCCTCTGTTCCCCAAGAGGTCACTGCAAAAAAAAAAAAAAAAAAAAAACAGTTTCAATACCAAAATAGTTTCTAAAATCTACTGTCAAGTCTGTCTGAGGTCTGTCTCAGTCTCTGGCTGCCTTTTTATTTCAAATGATGATGTTTAAGTACTCGTGTGCAGCAAGAATGAGTAGACCATTTTTCAACCTGGATGAAGAACAAGCCATTAGGTCATGGGACCTTCCAGTATTTTCCAATATAAACGATTTTCTTACATGCATGAAAATTTCTTAAGATTATAATTATGACTGAAATAATTCAGCTATGACTAAAATAATTCTGATTTTTAACACTCCCCACCTTTCTGTCTCTCCCTAAAAGTTTTGACAAATAAAAAGAAATAGTGGGATTTTTGGCATCAGGTTTGCCTGTGATAAAATATCACACAGACTGAAAAGAACCTAATTTATCTCAGTGAATCAAATGAATAAAAAAGTCATTTCTATGAGCAGTTGCTGCTTCTTTCATCTGATTAGTAATAGGAAAGAGAGTTTAATACTTCTAGGTCAGTGATTTGAATTGAGGTTAGTTAAGTAGTGTATGTTAGACAGAAGTTCATTGTTACTTTTTGTTATTAATTATGGGTTTTTGGTTGACTTATCTGAAATTATTAAGAGCTATATTCAGAGTCTAAATACAACCTTTGGTCCTGTGCATAACTTCCTCCAGCTCTCTCTTTCAGGTGTTCTCTGTCACTGAGCCTTGGGTGAAATTTTGGGTGCTACAACTTAATTCTTTCAAAGGTGACTATAGAGTCCAGTGCCTAAATTCCAACTAAATTTTATAGAGAAGAATGGCTGGAGCTAAAGTTTCATGGGTCTGCTATTTCTCCCTCAAAGAAATTCTCATAAATCACTCAGGTCACACTTCTACAGTGGAAGTAACTGTGTGTCCTAATGTTGTCTACACGTGGGTTCAAATGCATTAATGATGTTGAAATATTAAATTATTATTGTATGAGTAAACTGAAAATAGGAATATCTTTTAAATCTGAATGTTGCCAGACAACTCTTTAAAAAGCAACAGGAACAAGGTTCATTTAAATAATTGTAGTCACCAAGAATTTGGACTCCCACACTAAGCAGTTTGCCTTGGCTCCCTTAATACTGAGTGGAGGGAGATAGACATCTCCAGGGAATGATTCATCCTTATGATGTCTGCCTTATGTCCTAGAGTCTATATCTCCATATCAACCACAGAAAATGTATATCAAAAAGAAGAAAACTTTCAGAATTAGTTAGGTTCACCATGCCCCATCATAATTGGCCCATTCCCAGAATATCTTGCACCAAGAATATCTGAGGAATGAAATAAAAAGAAATAGCTCCTCTCAGAAATCTCTATCACTCTTCAAAAAGTAAACTTTGATGTGGTAGATAAACAGGGAAAATTAGCACTTTCATTTGTTTGTTTTGTACCAGTGTTTGACTGATAAAGAAAAAGCATCTTCCAGGAGAAGAAAATGCATTTTTCTCGAAGCAGTAATAAAAATACAGGACTATCACACAGTATCTGGGAAAATCACATAGAGCATAGCTGTGGAACAATGACTATTTAATCCACGTTTAATTTGTGTCACCATTGTATATTGATTATCCATTATCCTCATGCAAATGGCATGACTTATCCATTGAAACAGCTGTGCATTGTTTTTAATTTTAAGTGAATTCTTTTAGTGCTCCATGAAAGGTGTCAGATTAGCAGCCCCAGGGACTGAAGGCCTCTGTTTATCCACAGAGCGTATTCGAGTGATAATGATGGATCCACTCAAGCAGCTGCCTCAGACGTTACTTATCTTGAGGGTTTGTTCCACTGCTCATAGGGCCAAAACATCCCCTCACAAATGAATAATAAGCAGATTCTGGGCCCATAGATGGAGAATGAGAGTGTTTAAATTCCAGCCTTCTGTAATAGTGTATTCCCATTTATTTAGGGGCTCCTGTGTGAAACTGGGCTAACAGAGGTGTAAAGTAGTTTCCTTGGAAAGAGCATAAGGTATTGCCCTATTTTAAATATTCCTTGCAGTTCTCACAGCTTTTAAAAAAGTAACATATCAGATGCAGGAAAAGGAAAGTAGGAAAAAGTGGCAAATGATCTGTGTTTGAGGATGGATTTTGGGCAAGGAAGGACTCATCAGTCAAGCACTGAAGCTTGAGAAAATGGTCATGGTGTCAGGTGTCTCACACAGGCCTCTCACAGAGTCAGGCACAGGATGAGAAAGGGAAAGGAATCACTCTGACATTAGTCTTTAAAACACAGAAATCAGGGTGTATCCAAGAAATTCTTGGACAAAAATGTTTGTAATCTATGAAGGCAATTTTCATGCAACACACAATTAAATAGAATTTCTCATCACCACAGCATGTTTCTGAGGATTGAAGAGGATTTAAAAAAGCAGTGGAAAAGTCCAGAAGGAATGAGTCCATGGGAGGTTATTAAGTGCTGTGGAAAGGATGCTAGTTTCCCTTCAAGAAGTGCCAGCATCACAAACTGCCAGGAGCTGGGGAAATGTATCAGCAAGAAATGTATCAGTATTTGTTTGATCCATCTTATTATTTTACTTAATGTCTTCTACTGTTCTCTTTTGGAGACAGGATGTTGCTCTGGAGGATTCTGGAATAGGGAACCTTTGACCTCAGAAGCAACTGCTTCATTTTTGGTGAAGTCTTATTTATAACCTGGTATAAAATTATATATTACATTTCCATGTCCTGATTCCTCTACTAGATTTTGATTTTCCTTCTTTATGTGAATGAATGCAATCGTTGGAATAAAAATACTTCACAGTCATTACAGTCCATTAAAAAGATAGTGAGAGCATGTCATGTCCCAGGGTATGATCACCCCCCATTCCATTTTTTTCCTGGGATTCAGTTCTTTGTGGGATTGGTGAAATAAGTTACATTTGAATATCTGTAGTTAAAATTAGAAAAGCATTTCTGATTGAAGAATAAGTTATGCATCAGAATGCAGGTTGGAAGTGTGGATCAGGAATCTGGTTCCAAAATCATCAGCCCACTTTTGTTTGATCTTCAGTCCTTTCCATACTATGGGCTTTCCTAAGGAGATAAGACAATAGATTCTTCTTTTTGAGCAACAAGGGAAGGAAATAGGTTGTCTCCATAACCCTCCATAATCTGCAGCATTCCTGACATGTTTTCAGGACATGAGAGGCAGCAGGATTCCAGGTGGGCTGCCTTAGGAGACCCTTGGTATTTTCTCCTTTTCTGTACCCAGGATAAAACATCTGCTTGGTTACAAATTATGTTTTCCAGCCCCACACAATCCCTATCTTAGTTATTGACATTCTGTCGTTATGAAGTGGCTTTCTCGAGAGTAGTTAAAAAAAAACCAAAACAAACAAACAAAACAAAAAAAAAAAAAAAAAAAAACCAAACCAAACCAAACCAAAACAAAACCCCAAAACCAAAAAACAAACAAAACCCAGGAAGTATTAAGGGACGTTAATATGGGATAATGATGTATTCTGCTGTGTCTGGGTCACTGCCAGTCTAGCTAAAGTTCAAGTTTAAAGACATAAAGAGTATAATAGAAATACTATGCCATACTGTAGAATTCTAAAATACATACCTGTAATATATCATCCCACTATAGAGCATAATTTCCTATTCATGTCAGGAACTATCTTTTATGTTGCAAAACAGAACAGGCAACTTTAACTGCAAGCAAAGCAGCTAAGTGAGAAAGGCAGATTGATAAAGGCACCAAGCTCATGGCCTTGAACAAGACAAACAGAGATGGAGATAAAGAATATTCTTTTACTGACTTTGTGACCTGTGTCAGGGAGTTAGCTCTGGTCCCTGGCCAGCTGAGATGGACTAACTCATGTTTTCACTGTCTCTGGACACTGGACTATAAAGTAAACTGTCCCCACTTTTGGTTTTTGTGGGTTTTGCTTTGTTTTTATTGGTTTGTTGGCTTTTAGAGTTTTGGTTTGTTGTTTGTTTGTTTGTTTGTTTTAGCAGAGCTAGATGCCTCACTGTTCACTGAGCCCTTGATGCAATGTAATGCATGTGTGGGGCAGGAGTTTTGGGGAAAAACATGAATCAAAGTGCAGGTTCTCTCTTTGGTCCATTTAAAATCTTTGGTCAGCTGTAGAGCTTCTTCAGTGCACTTCCTGATGAAGATACATGGGATATCTTATCTGAATGAGGTTCCTAACCCTAGCCCACTGCTTTCTGCAAACATGTATATTCTATTGCTGAAGGACAGATAATAGGGACAGCATTATCACTGTATGTCAGCAGGCAGGACATGAGAAAATGGACTGGAGGTTGCCAGATCTGCCCTTCATTTACCCTCCTTTTCAGCAAAAGCACTGCACTGTCATGGATTAGCAGGAAACAGGGGCTGAAGGGGAGGTAGAGTGGGATTGCAAATTAAAACAGCGCCACTGTGGAGAGATGTGGAAAGCACAGTCAGTCCTGGAGACATTTCTGCCTCAGAGAGACCGTCCTTAGGGAAGGGAAAAAAAAGTCCCACAGTAGATGAGGGCTCCCTACATTCTGTTCTCTCACCTACACTTCATGTTCAGGAGTCAGGAAATGGAAGGCATAATTCTTCCCTATATGCCCCCCTGCAGTTCAGTTCTTCCTTATGCTGCCTCCAGAAACCCTTTCCTCTTTCATCCAGAGACCTCAGGCTGCTCAATTCATCATGGTTCACACTATTGGAACTGTTTACACACTCTTTTTTCTGCTATCGTAGACCAGACAAGGGCATTTGACCCACTCTGCTTTGATCAACAAATGGCAAGAATTAAGTACCTACTAAGGTTACATCTGAAGGACACATTGCTTGGTCTAGCCATTTCTTGTGCTCTTTCAAATAAATTACAGTTATCACTAATCAAGGGAGTAAAAGCAAAGGAATGGTGTCTTAGCAATTGTCTCATTATGTACTGGTGTTCTCTGGGCAGAGAAAAAGCAGACATTTGTCAAGACACTTCATGACAAGACCCCTTACCTAGGAACTAAATGTTATCTTTCCCAGCAGACTTTAAAAATCCTACCTGCCAACCCCCATTTCAATCTGCAGTTAAAAAAAACCTCAAAAACAAACAAACAAACAAACAAACAAACAAAAAACAACAAAAAATCAAAACCAAACAAAATCCCAACAGAACCCCCAAATTTAAAAATTCAAGTGCTGTCTGAAAACTGATGAACTATTGCAAATGACCTTGTTTGCCATTAAAATATACTGAAGTGTTTTTCAGATTGTTGGTTATAACCCTTTTTTTGTTGCATGGATAGCTAGATAAGACATTCTCGACTGAAGATTACTGTGAATCTGGGAAGGTCACCTTATATGTACTTTCCATTGCTGTTATAGATTCATAGATTTTAAGTCCAAATGGGACCTTGTGTAACTCCTCCTGCATAACACAGGTCCGATAACTTTGCTTGATAATTCTGCATCAAATCAAATTTAAAGCATACCAAGGAATGCAGATATTACCTTATTTTGTACTCTGTAATCTCCCTCAACACTACAGACATACGTGTGTGTCTCTCTCTTTCCCAGGACTTCCTCAGATCATACAGGGTTCAGAATAACTGCCTATTATATCTTTGAGCGAAAAAATGGTAAAGAGAAAAAATATAATGGTTAACAGCAGCTGGTCCGAGAGTAAAACAGAGGAGCAGAGGCAGTAGGTCACAGAATAGATGTGACAGAGAACAGAAAGTAATGAGTAAGCTCCTGCATTTCCAAGACCTTCATTCAAATTAATGCTTACTATACCAGTAGGTCATAGATGAAAATGAGTTGGGTGGTTCTCCCTCATTCTGGACTACAGTGAGCATTTGTCAATATCACCACATATTCCTGAATATCAGGACACATTTAGTCCACCAAGTCCTTTAGGTGCACTTGACTAGTAGGAAAGCAGCTGGAGTCAGAAGGGATATGAGCAAGAAGATCATGCTGTGGAATACAACTATTTTGGTGAGACTATGCCAGCTTTTCTACGTTGGATAAAAAAATCTGCCCCACATTCTGCATTTTATTTTGTTTGTTTGATTTTTTTATTCCAAGCACTGATGCATTTTTCACAGAGAACTTCCTCATTTTTTTTCATGTTTGCCACAATCGTCTGGTGAAAGCTGACACCATATGTATATATCTGTATGTGTATACATATGTGTATGTGTGTGTGTGTGTGTGTGTGTGTGTACGCTAATGCATGTCTTTATTGGACTAAATAGGACAACTGAAAACCACAGCCAACATTTAATTTATGAAGAATTGTGCCACAGATATATGCACATGAAATATAATAATTTAAGGTGTAAGAGAAGGTAGTGGACTTTCGTGATTCCAAACTTTTCCTTTTACTCCTATAATATCTCAAAGATAAACTTTTTTTGCATGGCTAATGAGCTTGCTAAACCAGAATACCTACGTACCAGAGACTACTGCCTAACTGCTGCCCTGTTTATCCCTAAGGTTAAACATTGTACTCTATTGGCCCCAGGGCACTTTTTTTGCCCCTAATTTTACCAAAAAAAAAAGGTATGAAATTTTGTTCCTCCCCAAGAAATAATTAACTCAAAATCAAATGAATAATTAACTAACGTCTGTCACTGAAGCACCTTTTCAATGTCCTAGCCCAGGCTATTTATTGAAGCATGCTAAGAAAAAGACTTATTCATTCTGTTGGAAATTGCCCATGGTTCATTTTTATGCAAAGAAAACCTCATCTTCTTTAAAGAAGAAAAATTAATTACTAATGAGCATTAAAAAAAAACCTGAGAAAAATCATTCAGCTTTAGTAACACATCACTGCATCAACTTTGTCAGAGAATTATGAGTAATTTTCATCAAAGTTTATTCAAACTTTTGATAGCCTTTCTTGAGAATGTGGTAGAGCTCTGGTGTTACTGAATAATGCTACTAATAATATTAATACTACTAATATTATTACCAATTTCAATAACAACAGTAATAATAATTAGTATTTGTATCACTTTCATTAGTGTCCTTATGAATGTCATTTAAGACTTATGACATTCCAGAACTTAACTAATCATTATTTTTTGTATATTTATCTTTAAAACTGACACTGATTTATTGCTTTGTAAAAGTATCAGTTTCTCAAGCCCTTTTTCAGTTTCACTACCAGAGGTTTTGCCATTTTTATTAGGAAAATACTATGTGGAGAAGGTTAATTACACTGGCCATTGTATGGAGCTAATTTAAAAGTGAGTCTTTACCTGAGAATTTTAAGTACCTTTGGAGGGAAAATTGAACATGATTTAGTCATTAAAGCTGTTTCTCCCATTTACTGGTAAGCCTGGGGAATACTGTTCTGTCTGCTCACACCATTAAATTAAAGGATGTGCTGGACACTGGAAAAGCCTCATCTGTACTTCTAAAGAGTTGGACTCATCCTTGCAGGACATTGCCTGAGGTCATCTGTCATTTTCCCATGCATCCCTCCCTAAACAGAATTTAAAACAACAGCTGCAATGACAAAGGCCACTCTTGGGGATCATTTAATTTACTGGTGTGGATAGACCTGTGGAGTCTTTGTTTATATTGTATGAACATAATGTTAACTCCACTAAAAATTGGCAGCTTCCTGTATGGAAAATAGTGTCTTACAAAGTTTAAATAAAATTTGGAGTAGCTTGTGATCTTAAACCTGTTTCAGAATGGGGAATAAGGGCTGTGTCAGCTGAAACAGACTTCTATATATTTTCTTCTTTACCACCTCTTAAAGCAGTAGTTGTGGAACTGTTTTAGCATTGTGCTTGCTCTTTAGGATGAGATCCTAAAACTTGCAGCTGGAGATGAGATCAAAGATTGATGAAGTCCTGGTGTCAGCGGGAGAGACTGTGAACAGCTGGGACCATGCTGGAAGGCATAGGAATATGTTCATTTTATGGAGCAGTCTTTAGCTCCCTGGTGAATCTGTTCATAAAGATTTTGGAAATGACTGGAGTCATTGCTTTGTACTTCATGACTTCCCTTTGGATAGGCTTGGACCTTGTGAAGAATTATACTGTTCTTGATGCTTGACTATGGCTATTGAGTCTGTGAAAGGACCAGTCTAATAAAGCTAATATGGGTCACCTGAGTAGGCTCTCACTTGATTAATATGTGACTTAAAAGAGGGTGAATTTCATCAAGATTATCTGGCCTACTGGACCAGATAATAACGATGGAAGTAGTCCATGTTTTCAAATCTGGATGGAAATGAAATTCGTAAGTTACACAAGAATTGTATTCTGACTGAGAGCCAGCTGGTTTTTCTTAGATTTTGGCAGATTCTTACTGGACTACCAGACTTTGAGTTGACTCTAGTCAACTCTCTGGCTTTTAAAGCTGTGCTTAGGTACTGACTGAGAGAGCCTCACCCAGTGTTTACAAAACTACTTTATTCTACTTTACATTCCCCTTATATCACCCCATTCCTTCCATTCTCTTTGTGTCATCTGTAAAGCTTACCTAAATAACTATTCAATAACAATAACACTAATTCTGTAGCATATCACCCAACCATTATCAATAATTTCAAAATTAGAAATTTACCTGCCTAGTCAAAGTATCAGAAACAGTACATCTGTTATTACCCAGAGAAACACTGTGTGAAAGGAGAAGGGAATGCCTGTGATCCCCTTTGCTGGTTGCAAATAGTGAAATTGGATCAGATATTTTACTAAATAGCACCTCAATAGCCTGAAAAACCCAGAGAGTTAAGAGTTGGCCCAGAATTTCGAGATGAAATGCTAGGAGACCAAAGTGCCAGATGCTAGGAGACCAAATAATTTTCCAGTTGTTTGTGTCTGTGCTTAGGACTTCTCTTTGGAGAGACATCTTCAGTGTTCTGCCCTCCACATACTTGCTTGGTTTCTACCTGCTCTTGCTGTCCCATCTGTTAAGCTTTTATTATAAGCTTCTTTGATCCCTAAATCTCATTTAATCATATTCATGTCCACTTCCGTGGATCACTGCATCTTCAGTCTTTACTCCTTATCTAACAGAACATTCAAGAGGAAAAATGAAGTCACAGAAGGATAGTTCATATTTCTTTTGTTCTGATAAAGAGACTCCAGAAATGTCCACAACTGCAGTTTAAAATAAAATATGATTATCACACTAGTTAGTGATATAATTCAGATTTTCTCCATAATTTTTTATGGAGAAAAGTCTATTTTGACCAAAAGCAAAAGAATAATTTCTGATAAGAACTTGATATTGAAAATATCACTTTAGAGATGGTTAAAAGAATGCCTTAATATACTAACAGATTAAAAAACAAAAAAAGTCAATGTGTCATCAGTTCTGGCAGAAATGAGTGAAAGTGAAACAAGAGGACTTTACCCATCCCTTCCAGACAGTTTTGTGTGGTGAGATTTCCTTTCTGTGAATGGTTATTATTTCCTGTGCCTGAGCTAAGTAACTAACTAGATGTAGTACCTCATCCTCTCTGTTGTAATTGTGGTCTTTACTATTATATTCAGTTATTTCTACCCAGTAGTAAAGAACTTCATCACTCTTGTCCCCCTCTGATAAAGCTATGCAAAGAAGAAATTAAAAAAAAAATAAAAAGGAAAGAAAAATAAAAGAAAGAACAAAATAGGAAGACATATGTTTTTTTCATGACCTATTAGATAAGAGAAGAAAAAAAGGAAAGAACTTTTAAAGGCATCCATAATATAGTGGATAAAAATTCGAGAAATTGAAATAGTTGAAAAAAATAGTAATGCTGACTGGCAGAGCAAAGTGACAAAGAGAAAAAATGAAAGCTTAGAAAGAATGGGCTCAGCAACAGGAAAGTTTTAGAATGCTAAATTCTAGTTGAATTATGAGCTCTGGGTGTCCCCGTCCCTTCACTGAAGTTATTGCAGTCATGAAAACTCTGTGCTTTGAAATTAAATATTGGTAAATCTAATTGTCTCCTGTGAAGTGGAACCTAGAATTACTCTATCTAAAAGCTGCGGATCAGGGAAGGAGGAGGGGGAAGAATTGGATCTGTAGCCTATAAACAATGCTCTTTTGAGACTCTGAAGAAGCCTCTAAGACACGTCTTCTCTCAACAACCTTCTCTGTCATGCAGCCACTGAGGAGAAGAAGAATTATGGTCCATTTTAGCACATTGCACTTTTTTTTTTTTTCCTCAAGTGATCCCTAGGCATCTTGAAGACATTTCTACGTCCCTTCAACACAGGCACATACACAGAGACACAGACCCAGACACACCCACACACCCACCCAAACTCTTCAAATGTCCATTTTCTAACTCTTCTCATCCTGGGCATGTTTTAAAGAACCCACCAGACCCTCGTGCTTCACTTCATGTCTCAGACATCTGAAGTGAAGATGCTGAGACTCTGTGTTGCAACAGCAAAGCTCTGCACATCTGAATTTTAGTATCATTGCAAGTCAGTTTTTTGGGGTGTTTTCCTCAGATCTCCTCATTAACTAATTTTGGTTTGGTGACTTTTAAGAATCCTCTATGTCTATGTTTTTCTGATAGCTCTATGCAGTATTCAGATGGCAATACGAGCACTGAAAATTCCACAGCATTTCATCATTTTAGTGCTGGATGTCATGATATCCATTTGGGCTGAATATCTTGATTTCATCTGGAACTCACTCTCTACTGGGAATTTGGAGCCAAAAGGTTTTTTTAAATTTTGGCTTTGAATCTTAAAAAGAAAAAAAAAGAAAAATACTGGTTATTTTCTTTCTCAATGTTGCAATAATTAACTTTCAGACCCTTTGCCACCACATTGGCAGTTCCAGCCTAGAGTCTGGGCTTTGTGAAAGTATAAAGGAGGAAAAAGGTAGCAGGAGAGCACATAGAGAGATCATCAAAGAGAACTTCACATGCTGAGATCCACCCAAACCAGCCAATAAAATGTGGGGAGAAAACATAAAAGGGACATTTATTTACTTGTGCATTGTATTGTTTCGAAGCAACTTCTCTAGAGTCAAGGGAACCCTTTTCCTCTCCTGCAAAAAAACAGGGCTGCTTCCAACAGAAAAGAAGACATAACATATTTACATGAGATTACAAAGTGTTTCTGAAGTTCATACTAAATTTGAGGCTGTGGAGGGGGGACCCCAGGGGAAAACCTGTTACTTTATGTCCTTCCTGAAGCATAAAATTCAGCAAAAATTCAATACTGCTGTCAAATGCCAAATAGGCAGGTCGATATGTTAAACAGGAAGTAGTGACACTTCTAAAGAAATAGGCCAAAGCTTACAGCCAGGCTGAGATATAAACTCTAATGATTTCACACTTTCATTCTTAGTCCACGTGTTTTCTGACCGAGAAATGGAAAGTGCAGAATTTACAGCCTTCCCTGATGGGATATTCAAGGGTACAATTTCATACTGCAGCTCTTTCACTCTATTTCAATGCTTGTTATGTTCATTTCATTCTTATTAGAGATGAATGGAAAGCTAAAACTCTCACTGACACTACATCAAATATGTGAATGGGCAAGACAATCAAGTTTCCTGAATTTTGATATGAGATATATACATGACCAATTCTACCTGTTCTTTCTGCTAAACCAGATATTGAATATGTCCTTGTTTTAAAAGATATTCACAAATTAACCTGTTCTGGCCCAAGCCCGAAATTCATAAAACATCCTTGACCTTTTCAGATTTATTTCTATTCAGAAGCAATTCAGACGTTCTGAAAAGTTTGCTGCCTACAGAATTAATAGAGCACTTGAAATACAATGAAATCTGCAATATTAAGGCAAGAATGCCCCTTTTCCTTTCTTAGTTCATACTAGGCCTCTATTTTATTTGTATGTATGGTTAGATCTACAAGAGTAGTACTGCTTCTTACTGAATTCATACAGTGCTGTGCATTTAAATAGAAAGGAACAATTGTTCCAAAATCCTGTAGTATGAAATGAGGCTCTCCTATATTCTTTTAAAAGACCTTCCCAACCCAATGCAGTACCAATTCTATAAATAATATCAGAACTTAGTCCACCTCAAAGCCTCAAGATGGGGCAGCAATCATCTCAATGAGATCACTTTAGAGGTAGGCAGGGCTTGAAAACATATAATTGTGTTGTGCAGCATGACTTAGTTCATTGGCTACGGTTTTCAGCAAAATGAAGAGTACATGACCCTTATTCTGACTGCCTTGTAGAAGCCTAATTTTTCAAATACATGAAATTCTGCACAAGTCCCTGTCTTGAAATGATGTTGCTAGACTGGAGTGTATCAGTCCAAATGTTTGCTACACTAATAGACCTCATAATACACCGGGAGTGCAGTGCATTGATGCAGATTAACAATATAAAAAGTTAAGCTAGGATTTATATTAGCATTATTCTTAATGCTAATATAATGCCAAACCACTAAGGCAGCATTGTTGGAGTGTTAGTACTGTAGATTGTAACGACAAAAGGAATTAGATGGGTTTTCTATGTTAAATCAATCATTAAGTGGTGGTATAATTATTTGCTGTTTGTAAAGCTCTTTTTTCGCCCTATTGTAAAATTGACAGTGTACGAAAGTAATTGCACTGTTTTCATTTCAGCAGGGCTCCTTCAGATTAGAGTTGGGGAGGAAAGATGTGGCACTCCTAATCCTTTTGACATTTCAGGAGGAATGCATGAGTAATATTGCATAGCCATGTAATTAATCAGCCTGGGTATTTGTGGTCTACAAAGCATGTATTTCTACTTGCATTAGGATGGGAAGGGTGAATGGTGGGTGGGAGAGTTTCTGCATTCTGCCTTTCCACTGTTTTAATTACAGTGGGACATTGTCTTCAATAATTTCCTTTGTCAATTTTGTGTGTGCCTTGCATGTTAAGATCATGGCTAGAAAACTCACAGTTGAAATACCTTAAATTGGAATAGAAGAAATTCCTTGTTAGCAAACTTAGGTTTTTATCCTTGATATATTGGCCATCAAAAAAGACTTACGGAAACTAGATTTGGGGGCCCTGTCTGTAGAATACTGAGGTTTCTTCAGGGAATTAGGGATGTCAGCTGGATATTTTGTATCCTTCTTATGAAATAACATGAATTAGCTCTTGTAAGGTTACACAAGGACATGAACTCCTTCCAACACTTCCTTCCTTCCTTCCTTCCTTCCTTCCTTCCTTCCTTCCTTCCTTCCTTCCTTCCGACACTTCCTTCCGACACTTCCTTCCGACACTTCCTTCCGACACTTCCTTCCGACACTTCCTTCCTTCCGACACTTCCTTCCTTCCTTCCGACACTTCCTTCCGACACTTCCTTCCTTCCGACACTTCCTTCCGACACTTCCTTCCTTACTTCCTTCCGACACTTCCTTCCGACACTTCCTTCCGACACTTCCTTCCTTCCTTCCGACACTTCCTTCCGACACTTCCTTCCGACACTTCCTTCCGACACTTCCTTCCGACACTTCCTTCCTTCCTTCTGCCCCTTCCTTCCTTCCTTCCTTCCTTCCTTCCTTCCTTCCGACACTTCCTTCCGCCACTTCCTTCCGCCACTTCCTTCCGCCGCTTCCTTCTGCCGCTTCGTTCCGCCACTTCCTTCCTTCCGCCACTTCCTTCCATCCCCCACTTCCTTCCTTCCCCCACTTCCTTCCTTCCTTCCTTCCTTCCTTCTGCCACATCCTTCCGCCACCTCCTTCCGCCACTTCCTTCCGCCACTTCCTTCCGCCACTTCCTTCCTTCCGCCATTTCCTTCCTTCTGCTATTTCCTTCCTTCCTTCCTTTCGCCACTTCCTTCCGCCACTTCCTTCCAACACTTCCTTCCGCTACTTCCTTCCTTCCGCCACTTCCTCCCGCCACTTCCTTCCGACACTTCCTTCCTTCTGCCACTTCCTTCTGCCACTTCCGCCACTTCCTTCCTTCACTTCCTTCCGCCACGTCTTTCCTCCACTTCCTTCCGCCCCTTCTTTCCTTCCTTCCGCCACTTTTGCCACTTCCTTCTGCGTCTTCCTTCCTTTCCCCACTTCCCTCCGCCACTTCCGGCACTTCCGGCACTTCCTTCCGCCACTTCCTTCCGCCACTTCCTTCCGCCACTTCCTTCCGCCACGTCCTTCCTTCATCCCTCCCTCCCTCCCTCCCTCCCTCCCTCCCTCCCTCCCTCCCTCCCTCCCTCATTCCCTTTTTTTTCCCTCTTTCCATGCTCCATTCCATCATCCCCTCTTCTGTCTTTTGCCTCTTTTCTTCCTTTCTTCCCCCGTTCTCCTTCATCTCAATTTTCAATAAAAGTGAAATACATCTTTTAGATCACAAAATATGACTATGTTTGCTATCCAGAGCAGAAATGGGATCTCTTTAAATAATGTTTTAGAATATTACTAGCTCTTCTTGTAATGGTAGTAGCAAATAAGAAAATAGAACATATTTCTTTTGTTGAAGGGGCACACATCGTTTTTTCTAGAACAATGATAAGACAGAAGAGGAAGTTGGGAATTACTGAAATTTTGCATTCGTAATGGGAATAAACCAGCAAGTCACTGGGGAAAAAAAAAAAATCACATTTTTCCTTGAAGAGCTCTTGCACCAGGTGTGCTCTCTCTTACCAGCTGAGGTAATGTCAGCAATACCAGCTGACTTGCTCGTTTGCTGGACTGTAACACTACCAGCCCTAGTGAAATGAAGGCTACCATATAAGGATTGAATCCTTATGAACTTCATGAAGAGCAGAATATCCTACTTTTTCTGCAGTGCTAGGCACTACACAGTGTTTTATGACACATCCAGAGTTTGGGAAAGAACACTGTCTGGAAATCACAGCTATCATGAACATCAATTAAGAAGTTGTAAATAAGCGTATGCTTTGTGCTGTACTGCAGATACAAAAAATTTTGGAAAGCTCCATGTTGTATCATGATATCTAAGGAATTGAGAGATGGAGGGGAGAAAAAGAAAAGAAAAAAAACATAAAATCATTCCTTAACCAATTCTACATCTTTATAACCTAGGTTTTTTTTACCCAATAACATATTCTCAAGGGGATATTTCAAAATGTGTATATGAAGGTACATTCTGTGACATATTAAGCTCTGAACTGGACTTCCAAAACTCACATCAAGAGACTTATTAAACTTCATATAGCCTTTGGTTCTGTTATATAAATATTAAATCTTTCTTCCTTGTACTAGGCTTAGATGGTTTTCTGTTGCTTTTATGTTTCTGTTTTCAAAATTGTTAAATGGATGCCAAAAATAATAATTTGTGTGTCTGGTACACATTGATATTTTTTGGTACATTTTCTCTTAAGATAAGCAGATGGGGGGTTATTAAATTTTATTAAACTATATGTTTTAAAGAAATAGAATATGAAGGCAACTTGAAAAGTCATGCTGAGCTGGCCTCTTTTTTAACTGGTTCAGAACCATGATACATGGATTGTTGGTAACATATTTTAAGTTTTCAACTGGTTAAGGTTTCTTATGGTCTTAGTCAACAAATTAATTGAGTTGTGTCAGATGCTTTTCCTCACTTTCATTTACTTCAGAAACAAATAACTTCCAAGCTATCTACCTTCAATTGAAGTCAAACAGTTAAATCATAAAAAAAAAAAAAAAAAAGAAAACCTGTTAAAACTTCCTTCTTACATGAATGACGGCTGAGAAAATTCACCCTGGATGGTCACTCATCTTTAATTTCACATATCAAGTCCATAACAAGGTAGAAAAACTTGGTCTGTCTGTCTGCCTGCCTGTGAATCTCTTTGTTCACGTTATGAGTGCAGCAGCTGAAAGAGAATCACAAGTTATATTCTTAGAAGCTGTTTCTGTTCTCTCACCCTGAGTACAACTGCACTTTTAAGGAAGCTCTTTAAGGCTCCATGAGCTCCATGAGGAGAAGGACTGAAGGGCATGCTGGGCAAGCAGAAATAAAAACATGCCAAAACCCAGAAGAACCCATTGTGGTGGGTCCTTGCTCTTAACTCCTCTGAAAGCGTGTTCAGGGTGTTTTATTTCACAGCCATCACTGAGGATGTTGCAGGGGGTGTGAGCACACTGTTCATCCATTTTGTTGCTATCACTGCACAATATACTTGTAATAAGAAGTCAAAATTCATTGTCAAGTGAGGTGGCAGGGAGAGAGCTAAGTTATGTATCAGGTGTTGGACATGATTATTCTAGTCCTAAATATGTACATAAAACCTTGACCTGAGACTCCCACTGAGAGGGGTTAGAGGAATGAGAAAGAGATAATCTACTGATTTTTCACAGATGTCATTGAGAAAGGTGAGAGTGACTTTTTTGTAAAATTCTGGCTTAAAACATTGTAGTGGGTTTAGTGCTGGCCAAACGCTCATACACCCAACTGGAATTATTTATTAATTTCCTCATATAACATCTAAATTAGGAGGATGGCAAAGGAGGCTCAAAATTTTAAGGAGTAGTAAAAAAGCTTTATTAACACAATTAAAAGAAAAAAAAAAGAAATAAGAATAAACCTTCAGAACATTTCTCCTCCCCACAAACCCTCTGTTCCTTCCCACTGACAATGTAAAGAGACCGAACCTGGGACTTTCAGCCAGTTTACCACCTCTAAAATAGTCTTTCTTCAGTCCACTTAGGGAGAGGAGTGTCTCTTGCTGTGCCATGGGGACTTCTCCACAAGAAACAGTTCTCCCATGGCTTCAACGTCACAGTGAATCAGCCCCCAGGAAAGGAAAATCTGTTTGCAGTGTGAAAGTCTTGCAGCTTTCTCAAAGCTGCTTTCATGGGCTATGGGGTACTATTTTAAGAATGAGCTGTTCTATCATACAAACAAAAGTTCTCTTATCTCTGGGAACAGAGGTTTTCCTTCTTCTATCCTTTTTTCACTTCTCTATGTCCAAACTTTTCGTTGGATCACAGTTTTTCAGTATCCACATGTTCCAGCACAAGTGCCCTTTTTGTATGGGCTACAGGTGAGCGCTGCATCCCCCCATGCACTTCATGAATTACAGGGAAAAAACAAAGCTTGATATCAAAAATATATCAAAAATTTGGCTTCACCAAATTCACTAAAGAATTTCAGCCTAAGACTGAGGCATCTCCTCAATCCCCTCCCATCTAGAATCTGACTCCTTTACTGATCTCGGTGCCCTATGCTGTTTTCTCTATGTGTCTTCACCCCTTCTTTTTCCTGATTCAGGAGAGAATTGGTGTTCATAGGTTTGTAGGTTCATTTGTTTTCAATCTTTATCAGTTGAAACAGTTTTTACAGACTTCTGCAAGGCTGAAAAGCTGATCTCATCCAGACTCCAAATAGCAGAGATCCCTTGCTGTGCCTCTTGCTTCTGCTCACGTGGTCTCTGCCAACACCGTGCAAGCCATGCTGGCTGCTGGCTCCACTCAGCGCTTCTCTTCATGCAAAACACCAAAAACAAAAAAAGCTGCTGCTGCTGTTCTGGTCCTTCTGTCCAAAGCACGGCTTGCTAAAAGTGGCCAAGTAAAATTCACAGCGAGCTGCACCAAGGCCATGCAGTGCTGGCCATGAGGCCACTCCTGCACAAGGCCATTGGCAGCCACTCCTGGCCCCGGCTGTTCCTGGCCTCGGGAACATCCCCAGTCCTGGCTATGGGGCCACTCCTGCACGAGGCCATTGGCAGCCACTCGAGGTCCTGGCCACTTGTGGACTTGGGGACATCCCCAGTGCTGGCCATGAGGCCACTCTTGCACAAGGCCATTGGCAGCCACTGCTGGCCCCGGCTGTTCCTGGCCTCAGGGACATCCCCAGTGCTGGCCATGGGGCTATCCCCAGTGCTGGTCCTGGGGTAAAACAAAGCTCATTTGCAAGCCATGTTGTGGCCACGCAGCACTGTCTGGGCTGTCCTAATTCTGACCATGCAGCCGGCGTGGTTGCTCGCAGTGTTGGTGTAGTCTCGGTGACATGACCCAGCAGCAGCAGAAATCTCAGCTGAGCCACACGCCAGCCAGGCCATGTGGGCTGCACAAGCCCGGCCCAGCCAGGCCCAGCCCAACTCAGCCGTGTGGGCCCCGGCAGGCCCAGTCACCTCCTGGAAAGCCCAAAGCTTTTTGAGAGCCTTCCAGGGCTTTGTTCACTTCTGAAAGGGCATTTCCACAGGGGTGTGTTTAAATCCTTCAAGTGGTTTAACCAGGTGTCAATCTTCAAACCCAGCCAGCTGATTGGCTCTTCAAAACTAGGCAGCTCCACTAGGTCCCGCCCTCCAGGGAACCAACCCCCCTAACTGGAAACCAGATATTGTAAAACCATGACAAACATCTCTATAACCTTGAAAAGGATATCTAGACTCCTAAAACTCAAACTTGACATGGCATTGATTTCAGGATTGCAGTTTAATAGCAATATGGGTAAAATTCCCAATATTTTATAAGAAAAAATATTCAGGTAGTCCTATTTAAAACTTCTTTTAACTATTCTTTAAATCAAATTTAAGATTTTTAATAAAAAAAATAGAGAGACTCTTGTAAATAGAAGCTTTAGCATATTGAATATAAGTGGCTTGTCCAATAATTTAAGGGAAGGTCCTGGAAAAATCTGCTTGTGTTACTTAGACCATCAATGAGTTACAGCACAGAAGGGAATTGTTCGATTTTGTTTGGTTGGTTTTTGGTTTTTTTTTTTGTTTTGTTTGTTTGTTTGTTTTTAATTTTTATTTTGCTTTACTTTTTGTTTTGGCTTTGTTTGTTTTGTTTTTCACATGGCAAGAAAATATTAGTATAAGCACGTGGATAGGTAAAGACCAGAAAACAAACTAGCAAAAAAAATAAAAAGGTAACCAGGAATGCACTTTATAGTTCCAAGACTTTGTTTTACACAAAACCTGTAATCTAAATCCTAATCGTTAACCTACTTCACTCTGTCTTGAACTGGTACCTCAGTCTCTGCAGTTTATCCACAAGAACTTAAATAAAGTATAATTTTTATAGAGTATCTGTTTCTACAAGAAACTCATTGTGGCTTGAAGTACCTACACTTAGAATCTTAAGTGCTGAGGGTAAAGAACTGAGCAGCAGTATGCTCTGAGTTATAGGGCAGTAAAAGACTAAAACATGTTTTGATGTAGTGTTAAAATGTAGTCTCGAAATCCAAATCCCCATCTCCACTTCTGCTTCCTCATGGAAACCCCAGGAAATTCTTACTTGTTTACTGAGTTGGGCAATGAGATGCTGGGAGAGTTTTACCTGTCAAAGGGGTGGTAGAATGCAAGCCAAACACAGAAAAGAAGCAGTACTGTACTTGGAGGGGAATATTAGCAAATTCTTAAAATAAAAGATGTAGGGAAAGATTTAATTCATTTAGGAAAAAGTGCACTCATGTTCATCAATGGAACAATTCTGCTTTAGTCTATTCTTGATGGTATTCTTGTTTCGTACAGACAAAATTCTCTTTCCTAAAATATTGATATGTGGATGAAATTTTTTCAGTGTAAGACAACACATAAGATAAAATTATTAAAAAAATACAATATAGTGTATAATACATATAATATTTATATAATTATTGAAATATTACAAAATTGTTGTCTTAGAAATAATATCAATAAAATTATTGTCCACCATGCCAGAAAAACTCCAGCTTTTATCAATTAACTTAAACAAATGGCCATATTTATTATTAGGATTTTCTCATTCACCTTATTGCATAAAGTACATTATCAAATAGCACATCACTGAATAACTTAGAAAGAATATTCTAGAAACTTAAGGAAAGTGTGTTCTTTTGTATTGAAGTCCCTAGACAATTTCTAATTCCTAGCTATAAGTAGCTATAATATAGAACTATAACTATAGATTATATTCTGTTACAGTTGTGGTCACTATGTGTTAAGAGTACTGCATGGTTAGATATCTCGAGTTTTGGCCAGTGTTTTCCCAAAAGTATAGCTGAAAATTTAAACTTGTTTGATATCCTTGAAAAATACTTTCTGCCTCAATTTCTGATTTGCTAAGGAGTGTCATAGCCTTTTTTCAGTGACAAGAGAAAATAATAATGTTTTTTATGAAGGCTTCTAAGATCTATGGAGAAAAAGATTGCATATATATCAGTATTTTATAGTTCTTGAAATTCTAATAGTATTAAGAGATAATTTTTCTGTGTGGTGAATGGATGAGAGGACACAGATAATGATTTGCCAATCTAGACAGAAACAGAGCAAAATAGCGCATTATCTGCATTTTCATTTGATAATAGGATGTCCAGAGAGAGCAAAGAAAATTTAATCAAGTAGGGACCATGGCCTTTTATTTTCATGACCTTTGCTTTGAAACAAAATGGAAGCATTCATCTTATTTTGTTGGTATCAGCCCTTTCCAATGCTGCTAAGAATAGTTGAATATTTCAACTTACCAGGATAGTATCAATATCACAAGATAAATGTGTCCTTTTTCATAATGTAAACCAGCACCACAGGTCCTCCAGCATCCAGAGAAGGTAAGTACAAGCTGAATTAACCTGCATTAAAACAACTCAATAAATCAAATATTTAAAGCTCTCTGAAACTTTTCAAATTAGCAGTGCTTGCAAAAATTGCATTTAAAACACGTGCCACTGAGTCAGAGTCAGGAAAGATTTAAGGGGAGTCTTCTGAGCTTGTATTTATAACTACTTTATTGTGAAAGAAGTAATTCTGGTTATCTTTTTATAATTAAATTTTGCGTACTGACCTATTTGAAGTGAAAGGCAATGGAAAAAATTCTATCCACCTGCATCTGCTGTTTCCTGGATACAAGCCAGTCTTTCAGACTAACAGTAACTCACAAAGCGACAGAGAAAGGACAAACATGCCCCCTCTCTTTGCTGATTAGAGGATGCCTCATAAATGCATTCCCTGGATAAGGTTTATTATAGACTCATCCACTTTGTGTTCAATTGTAAATTCAATACCTAGTACTATTAGCTGTTCTATCTGTTGAACTTCATCGTGTTAAACATTTGGTAATAAACAGACTGGACACAAACAATAAAAATAATTGTACATATTTCTCTAAAGTATACATTGCAATTTGGGATTTTAGGCTCAGAGGTTGTTTTCTTTTTTATTTTCTTTTATGGTAACTTCTTGGTAGCAGCAGAGGATGAGCAAATACATTGTGTGCAAAGGCTGAGTCAATTAGAAATAGCTGTCATGTGTATTGAAGTGCAGTTGTTTAAAGTGAGAATATTCTAAATGCAGGGAGCTGTTACAGTTGGGGAGAGTATCTGAACTGTGGTTTCAGCTCTTTTGCTCAGTTCTGGCTTCAAGCATGGACCTTGTCAAAGCAGCAGAATGACAACTTGGTAGGAGCTCTGTGCCCTATTCTTAATCCTGATGAGCCAAACCTGCAGTGAACTTGCACTGCTCAGAGAGAGCCAGAGAGTCACGGGGTCACACCAAGCCAAACTGTACAGATCAATTCTGCAGAGTTTTCTAAAAGCATAACCTTAAATCCTGCAAAAACCAGTTCCCCATGCTTCAGTCTCTTGGGAAGGCAGCTCCCATTGCCTCCTGCAGCCCCACTCATGGTTGGAGCAAAGCCATGTGCGTCTTCAGAACCAGGTGAGGACCAGGGAACTTGCGTAAAAGAGACAGAGATGCTTTATGTTCAAACAGCTTTTGCTTAAACCTCTTGCTTCAGTAAAGCACCCATATAACCTTAAAGCACGTCTCACCCCATTTCTGTTTGATTTTTCAGATCCATGGCTCCAAACTCCTTGTGTGCCTTGCACCAGCTGCATCAGGATGCCTTTGCAAGTGCCTGTTAAATGCCTGATGGTGCACACAGAACTTCCCATTCACTGCCTTATCAGTGGTCCTGATAATGGGGATGAAGCAGGCAAATTAGGGCTGTCACCACAAGCTTGTGCTTTTCAGCATCTATCACTGAAGTTTTCAGTGTACGAACCTGTTTTCTACCCAGAAGAGCTTGCCCAGACATCCTCTAGTGGATAAATGCGTTTATCACAGATCTTTTAAGCTGGCTGAGGATGCTGTTCTAGAGTAGGAAACATCTTTTTTTTTTTTTTTTTAATACTCTAGAAGCTTCTTACACACACTGATATGCACAAATAAAGTTAAATCAGTGCACCCTTTAAGCAGACAAATTAATTAAGAAATCATTTTTTCAGGAGGAGTTATGGTGATAAGGATATCAAAAGTTCAGATCATATCTGCTCCTGTGTAGAGCTCTTGAAATGTGACTTTTGGCCTTAGTTTCTTCTTCTCTAAAAGGTCTGTTAATTGCAATGGCATTCAGAAGGGATTGATTTACTGGTATTTACAGTGCTCAGCATATGTAAGCCATAAAATAAATGGTATCCTTTTGCCATCATCAGTTACTAATTTTATTCCTCAGATGTTAAATAAATTCTGAGCTAATGAAACAACTATTTCTGATTAAAATCTAGAACTGATATCTCTTTTCACCAGTGTGGATCAGGGCTAACACTGAATCTTATTTAAAATTAGAAAGGGAGAAAAAAAAAAAAAAGAAAGAAAAAAAGATTGCTTTAATACAAATGGGTTGCAGCCATTTTTACTTCCTTATATACTAAGAGAAATAGGGGCCTTGATATATATTCCCAAACCAGGTGATGCTAGGAACCCAGAGAGATGAATCAATCATCTGTGATTTCC
Source organism: Ammospiza caudacuta (assembly GCF_027887145.1). Lineage (NCBI taxonomy): Eukaryota > Metazoa > Chordata > Aves > Passeriformes > Passerellidae > Ammospiza > Ammospiza caudacuta. Next base: position 81,659,727 of record NC_080632.1, on the reverse strand, counting down.
AGCCCTATTCCCTGGCTGAAGCACACTGTGTTTGAGCAGCCAAACTTTGTTGAAATTCACCCATTGCTGAGACTCAGGGCAGCCTGTGGGAGTCAGGAAGCAGAGTGGATGGCCAGCAGCCCTTTAAGGAGACAGCAGGCCATGTGTCAGTTGTCAGGAAAACATATTCCTCTATTTTCCTACCCCTTGAGTCAGCTATATTTCACAGCTCTGGTGTCAACGGAAAAGCTTAATATCAACTGTATTGGAAATACAGCTTTCCAATTAATTCGTGCCCCTGAAATATAACTTTCTTTTTCTTTTTTCACTCACTAGGAGTGGAAATTTGACCACAGGTACGACAGTGCTGCTGCTAACACTGTGTTTATTATTGGAGACATTAATCTGAACCATTGCTTTAGAACCTGTCTGTTGCATGCAAACAATAACCAACATGATGACATCTACATCTCACATGGATGTGCTTTTCTACAGTTCATCAACAGAGAAAGATATTATCTTATTAATTTGTCTAAATGTTAGGCATTGGCTGTTTTTTTTCCCAGTATTGCTAGCACCAGTAGCACAGATGCTATGAGAGCTTATTAATATATTTCTTTATGCGTAGAGAGATAGGGGATCCTAGCAGAGACGTTTGGAGTGTGTTTTCATGGGAAAGAAGGAATTTGAATACTCTGAAGCTTGTTCTGAGCTATTTCTCAATTTATATTTGAGACTCTTTCCCAATAAAGTCAATATTTCAAGTAAGGGAGCTAAAATAATTTAATTTTCTTCTAGATGAATTTCTTTCTTGTGTATCATTGTTGATAGAAACTGTATTTAAACCCATTTTAATGGGACATATGGGTACAAACAAATCTGTGGTTTATGTCAATCCTTCATAAGATGCATCTATTTAATGTCAGATAGCTCTTTTTGTGCTAAGCATCTTGGGTATATTTTGCTGCCAAAAGGAAGAAACCAAATAATTTCAGAGGCTATTTACCTAATTCTAATGCAGTCAGTGAAATTACATTGCGATAATTTCCCTAGACCTTCCTATTTCTCTTACAGTGAAGGAAACCTATATGCAATAGTTTATGTCCTGAACCCACCTGCTACCTTGATGGAGCCTGAGCAAATTTCATGGCAAGGGTGTTTCTGTGAACTGCAGTTTAGCCAGGGACTATCCCAGAAGTTTGTCTCTCCTTCCTTCTAAGGGAAAGGACCTTGGCAAGAGATCTTCTCATTCCCAATTCTAGATATAAAAACACTCTAAGAAAAATCTAGCGTTATCAGAAAAATGAATATAATTTGAGGCCCAACAACAACACCTTCAGCATTTCTACATGTTATCTCTATCACTGGATCGAAATGGGAAGGAATGGGTGATTGTTTCAGTTGGAAGGAACCTACAATCATGTCTGTCAAATTCAGGCCTGACCAATTGAAAGTGTATTGCTAAAGGTGTTGTGCAATCTGCTCTCAAACCCTGCATGCTTCGGAATTGCCTGCCTCTTTAGGAAGCCTGTCCTGGTGTTTGACCACCTCCTTGGCAAGGAAACACTTTCCTATATCCAGTCTGAACCTCCCCTGGTGCAGCTTTGTACCATTCCAACGTTTGGATACCATGGAGATGAGATCATCTTGCTCTTAGTGTGCTTTAAAACACAGTTATAACTGTGCATTTAACCAGTTCCTCTGCAGACATAAGAATTATACCAGCAGATGCTTTGGACAATGAGTTCTGTGGGAAGATATTAAGCTGCTGTTTCTTATCTTCAGAAGACCAATATTGCCTTAAGTTTGATGGAACATTTTGCCTTGGAAATGTTTAATTCTTCAGTGGTGCGTGTGTGTGCATGTGTGTGTGTGTGTGAGTCTAAGGGTGTGTGTCCCTGAATATCTTTTTTCATTGCACTTCAAGATTTGATGACTCCAAGTGATCCTGCTATTGATTCAATATTAGGGAAACAAAGAGTTATTAAGTGATAACCTGTTGGTGTATATTTTTTGCTCTGTTCATATAAACCAGTGGAGCAAGATCAATTTACTCTCCAGTTGAATTGCTTTTCTTGTGGGCACCTAAAGCATACGTTAGAGATCAGCTTCCAAGAAACAAATTTATTTTCCTGAAATGATGGTCTTTATTGGCAACATCTAGTTCTTTTAATTTTACAGTTGGTTTACCAGTTATTATCTCTGTTTTCATGAAGCATGAGAAAAATGCTAGAACAGTTAAATGTGCTTACCATATAGTTTGTGAATTAGTGACTCCTTAAAATTGGCAGCAGATGTGGAGTGAAACTGCACTGTCAGTTATCCTTTCTCTCCCCCCACCCTTTCCTCCCTGCAAACCCTGGGAAATCATTTGCCTGGCAGAGATTACCAAGGTGCCATCAGCATGTCACACTCAGCTCACACAGCGGTATCAAATATTCGCTCTTATTCCTGACCCCCTCGTTTGGCTGTGACAAATCTGAGAAATCTGAAAGTTGTGGAGGCTGGGGAGGGGGAAGGAGGCAAAAACTCCTCTGATGCTTTTCTTGCCCATTATGCATTTGACGGAATGTGCCTTTTAAATGACTTGTACATCTCTTCTCAGGTGTGCTATGGGCAGAGTGGCAGCAATTGCCAGCGGTGACTAAGTGAGAAGTGACACTCTCTGTCTCTCTGAGGGTTTCTTCAAGTCCAGTTTGGAGCCTTTCATTACATTGCAAGAATCCATTAAGACAGAAACAAGGTTATTCCATGAAATGTTTTTGTGACTAAAGAGGACATCCAGCTCTTTAATCAGCGACAGAACATCTACTCTGACAAGACTGAGTGATACAATGCGCTTGGCTAGCACCTTTGCAACTGAAGGGGAATATAACTTACAAGGACAGACAGTATTCTCATTAAATTGCCGTTGGTTGATTCATCAATGCTCCAGTGGAAATAATTATTCTGTATATGTTTGATGTAAATGTCTATGTCAAATGAAACCTCATTTTGTATTTTGCGGATGTCTGATCCATGATAATTTGGCTAATGCCTTCAGGTCATGAGATAACTGTCTTCTCCCTTCAGTTATGACAGGGCTGCAGTGAGAGTCTAAGAGTGATTTGGAGGAGATAAATACTCACACAGACACACAGATACACACATATCTATGTATAAACAAACAAACAAACAAAATCACCACTGCAATGTCAGTGTAACCCATGTGGATTTTATTTGCCCCCCTATCGGTACGCCAGTTTTTGACGAGAACAAATTGAGTAATTTCTTTGACCTTTACAAAGTCACCCTAGAATAACTGGCAGGCAAAATCTCATCCCAAAAACATCTTTTGCAGCAAGATGCTGGAAGTCACCATGGGGGGAAAAGAGGTGCTGTTGTATACTTAGATGTGCCAATATAATGCTATAAACACATAAAAGGCTACAGATTGATTTTGGAATGAGCCATAAGCAAAGTGAAAGTCAGAAGCACAGTGAAGTACTGCAGAATTATCCCAGTAATGTTGAAGCCTCTCTAAATAGGTGTGTTTCAAGGAGAAAGGAGCTGTGCTTCAAATATATAGCAAAATTACTATCCATATAATATTGTCTAATGAAAAATGGGGGAATAGCCAAATAATGTTCACTTATTCTCACTAAGAAGGTAAAAAGACACTGATTAGTCCACTTCAGTACTAAGGGAAAGATTTAAATAGATTAGATTTGGGAGTTCTTACAATGTTGTTGGCATCTTCATAAGCACATAATCTTAAAACAATCTAATCTTTTTTATGCAAAATCAAGATCCTTAATCATTTAGATAATTGTTAGTGATTAATATATCCTTGATAATACCTAGTTGTATCTTATTTTATGACTATTGAAATCAAAAAGACCAATTACTAGATAAGGAAAAACCAACTGTTCATTAAAGTCTTAGGAGTTTAGCCTTTTGTATGTGTGTGTGTCAGAAAGTCATTAGGAGGAGAGGGTGAAAAGAGAAGGATAAAGACAATGAGGAATATCAACTGAGATGATTTTTTTCAGTCTTTTTTGGTTTTGAATTCTTTGAAATAATCAAATCAACTGGTATTTTTTTAAAAAATCATAATAAGGAAATTGAGAGAAAATAAAGAAATCAGTAATTACCAAGAAGGATTTTTTTCTGTTCTTTTTAAGAGAAATAAGATAAATAAATGTTTTTTAAATGAGAGAATCGTGACTGTTTTGGTTTCTCGGAAGATAATGATACAGTTTTATAAACTAACCTGTAATAAGTAGGAAAATAAAATAAATTAAAAAGAAAGAGAAATATCAAGAGAAGAGGTTTGTATTAAATTTTTTAACAATAGCTGTTATATGGGAGAAGAGGAAAAAATAGGCCAAGCTTCTCTAAGACAGTTCTGAGTCAGTTTACTACTTGCAGTGGGAATTGGGAGTTCATAAACAGTTGGCTTAGAAGAAAGGCAGCAAATATTGTCTTTAAATCAGAGTACAGATTGTCATTTTACTCCAGATTTAAATTTCCCAACCTTCTTCTTAAGATGTTTGATAGGGAAATAAGCAGACCTCACTTTCTGTAGGAGCTAGACAGTGCCAAGCCAAAGTCCAGTGGCCCACTTGCACTGTTAGTCCTGGGAGTTAGAGCACACTAATTTGGGAAGACCTCTGTGCTAATTACTAATTGTCTCAGAGGCAGTTTTGGTGCTCTGTAATGTGCTGGATGCATCCCCTTTGTGGCATGGTGCCCATCTGCCTTCCCTTCCCCATTGGTTTTCTGCTGTGGGCAACCAGCAAGACTGTGGCCCATTTCTCGTCAGCAGAGATGGGCCTTGGCTCAGAGGGAGAAACACAGACAAAGAGTTTAGGGCTTGGTCTTCCTAGGGGCATCTACACAGCAGACTACAAAAACTGATGAATTTTTTTCTTTGTAATATCTCAAGAAAGGCAATTTCCATGAATGAGAGGCATTAAAGTTGAAATACTTGAACTTTGCCTTGACAAAGACATGGAAAAGGAAAACAGTCCAAGACAAAAAATTGTCATAAAGCTGCTTCTTTCTTTATGCTTCTGCAATCAATAGAGAAATCGACAATTCACCCCTTTATAAATAAAATGCACGTTAACCACGAAAAACATCAGCATGTATATTTGGGATAGCTTTTCTTTCTTCATTGTAAGAGTGAAAGTGTATTGTATAGCATAAATAGTAGTATTGTATCCTTCATTTAAAGAAGTTCATCCTGAAAAAAATATATTTATTTTGTTTATCAGCTAGAAAACTATATCTAGACACACAGAGACAATGAAAACACATTCCATTGAAATTCCAGTGAAATTTAAAATACTTTTAATGTGATCCACTATTTTTTCTCTATAAATCATGTGGCACATAATGAGTAAAAGTGGTGTATCAGAGGATGAAGAGCTGGCATTTATTGAACAACTCTGATAATGTCAGTAAAAAATAAGGTAGCAAGGAAGCACAGCAGTTTTATCATTGTGGAACCAATTATCTCTCTATCCTATATATGTGCAAAGTATAAAAATGAGGAAAAACCTTGCCTCAAAGAATTTATTGCCAAATAAAGTATTGATACAGCTAATTGGTAAGTCTTTGTGTATTAATGAATAAAATAAACATTAATGTTTATGAATGTGCGTGCAGTGCTGATGGATAGATAGTTAGTGGGATAGATAAGTGGCAGAATTTATACACACATACACACCAACTCACATATTATATCAGACTGTGGCTTATATCTTTTTCTCAACTCCTAATATCATCTCTGTGCACGAGACAGGGATCTTTGTCAGAGATTTATTCTGCAAATTAAATGAGCTATAGCCTCTTCCCTTATTTTAATGTACACTTTATTCTCAGAGCCATTGCTATTTAAATTTGTTCCTTAACACATGCGGTTCACTTTATTTTACTTTTACTGTGTCTGGACTATTCAAAACTGACACATATAAAAAATAGTGCAGTTTCCCTGAAATAGCAGTGCCTTTGTATGTGTGAAGCTATAAATAAACACTGGCAGTTAAACTTCCGTGCTTTTAAACTTTAGCCTCTTTATCTCTGTCACTGTTAGAAGCCCCTATCTGGTCTGCCTTCCTTTTTTGCTTATGACAAAATGCTTATGCAGCAGTAATCAGTCTTGGAGGCCTACCCTCCTTTCAATTTCTTTCTTTCTCTTTTAATTTCTGAGTTTCAGCCACTAGTTTCATTGGCGTCTGCTGCAGCTTGGCCAACAAATCAAAGTAGTAAATGTTTCTTCCAGAGCCAGCCTCTCCTCTCACCAAGCCCTCTGTGGTTATCAGTCACAGCTGATTAGTGAATGCACTGGCTTGTTCCCCTCGTTTTCCATTTGCTACAGCCAAACCATGGTTAGAACCATGGTCACATCCTGTCCTTCAGGTGTGTCAAGCACACCACTCAGCCTGATGTCATCTGCAATCTTGATGAGGGTGCACTCCATCCCACGGTCCCTGTCACTGATGAAGACATAAAAAATATTGGTGCTAATATGGACCCCAGAGGGACACTACTGTCACTGATCTCCTTATTGTTGAGCCACTGACCACTAGCCTATGGAATCCACTCACCAACCAGTTCCTAATCCACTGAACAGTCCATCCATCAAAATCTCTTGGGACTTCAGCTGGTCAGAGTGACCCCGAGATGCGTTAGAAAGTCTCTTTTCCAGCCCAGTGACTGGACTGGACTCAAAGTCCAGTCTCCTTCCTCAAAGAAGGAGTCAGAAGCCTTCAGTTCTTGGTCTCAAGGTTGTTTATTGTTTCTTATCTATAAAATTCCCTCTCCTGGCCTGCCAAGGTCTGTCCAGCAGGACAGACAGAGGCACTCTGCCTCCCCCAGGGTGGTGTTATCTTTTTATACTAAAAACTACATGTACAATATTTAGAATTACTTTCCAATACCTATCACCTATGCTAGACAGTGAGCTTCTACTCTAAACCAATCTAAAAGTGCCAACATCACAGCACAAGATGGAGGCCAAGAAGAAGAAGGAGAAAGGCTGGACACGTCCAAATTCTTCCATCTTGCCCCTTGAAACCCCATTCTAAAAACTCCAAAAAATCTATTTTCTTACCCTGTGACAAACTGATTATTATTCTACTTATACTTTTGTGGCTTGCAGATCTTCATGTAAGGTTGGTAATTTTTCCATGGGTCACAATCAAAGTCACAGGCATCCTGGGCTCTGTGCCAGGGTCTCTGAGCCTCCTGGCAGGGGTTCTGGCAATCCAGAACAACCAGAGGAATGTCCTGAATTCTGACAAAAATCCATCTCTCTCTAACTGAGAGAGAAGGATTTTGGTTGGGACCGTGTCAAAGGCCTTACAAAAGTCCAGACAGATGACATCCTTAGCTCTTCTGTCTTCTACTGATATAGTCACTCCATCTCAGAAGGCTACATGGTTGGTCAGGCCCTGGTGAAGGCCTGGTGAAGCCATTCTGGTTCCATGACCATACCTGGCACAAAGATGAGAATGATGGGCTGGTAGTTCCCAGGTTCCTGCTCTGTACCCTTTTTTAATATGGGTACAGTGTTTCCTTTTTTCCGGTCTTTGGGGCTTCATTTAACTGCCATGATGTTCAGGCATCACACACAGTTAGCCTGGCAGATGAGAAAAATCCCTCAGGATTCTGGGATGCATCTCATGGTATCCCATTAACTTATGTGCATTCAGGCTCCTCTGGGGGTCATGACCATGATCTTCTCTTACAGTGGGAGGGACTTTGCTCCTCCAGTCCCTCCTTTGTGTGTCATCCAGTTAAGAGGTGTAAGAAGGAGATTGTTACTGCAGACTAAAACAAAACTACTGAGTACCACAGCCTTCTTCTCATTTATTTTTACCTGTTTGTAAGACTTACTCATCAAGGAGGGTTCTCTTTCTTTTACTCTCTTTTTCTGGCTGATGTATGTGTAGAACCACTTCTTACTAGTTTTTCCTTGCTTGGAAAACCTCCAGCTGCACCACGACCTTGCTGACCCCATCCTTATGCATCTGGCAGAGTCCTTATACTCTTCCCAGGATACTTGTCCCTGCTTTCATGGCCTGTGCATTTCCTTCTTCCCCTTAGGGTAAGGAGGTGTTGACTCATCCATGTTTCTTGCCTTCCTTTCCTGATTTCTTACACCTGTGGAGCACGACCTCCTCCATTTTAAGGAAAGATCAGCCAGCTCTCTTCTGGCTACTAAAAATGAATTTTGGAGTCACTTTCTGGACAATGCCATGTAACATCACATTTCTGGATGAGATAAACAGTGAGTGCTCAAGGAAAATGTGTACCAAGCAGGAAAATTATTGCTTTTTAATGTCTTCTTCATGTGCATTTAGCAGCAGAGACTTCCTGAGCTAACAATAGTATGTGGAGTGTAGAAGTAGGTCTTGTTTAGAATATCACCCGTTAAATCAGTCAAACTTTTGAAACCTTCTGGTAATACTGCTGTTCATGTACGTATGAACACCTTCAAAATTTAGAAAACTGTGTATAAATCCAAGGTCCTAAGTAAAATTCTAGAACTCCGGTGTTGCTGGATTTACATCCTGCTTGTTGCACTCAATTCAATTGCTTCAGATTTAATTGACTGAAATTACTTTTCTTCAAATTCTTCAGAAGTTTGCTGCAGCTCAGATTCAATTAAAGTTCCTCCTACTACCATTCCCCTGTGTACCAGCTTTATAGACATATCTGTCAATATAAAACATTGCAGAGGAACATCTTTTTTACATGTATGCAAAATACTTTCTGCTTTGCCTTTCAACTTTCTGTTTAATAATATTAATAATAACATTAATATGAGTTTCTACTTAGGTTTTCAAATTGACCCTGGTGGGTTTTTCAACTCAAATGTTATTAGCAACCCAAACAAGTTGAGTCATGACTGAATTTTCTCATGCATAAGTAATAACTTACCAGTTGCCATTGCAAACACACTGCTTTTCAAATAATTAAAACACTTTTCAGACAATTCAAGATTACAGATGAGGAGAGATTGTAGACTAAGCATATGGCTTCAATTTCAAGGAAATTCTTTTGTAGGCACATGAAACATGGTTCATGTATCATATTTATCAATATGATAGACCTGCCAGTCCTTTTGGTTTTCTCTGGAGGAGCATATTTTTAAACTCAGTTGATGTTCTTTTTTGTAATAAATATATCCTCAAACTCACACCTTTTTTACTATATAATGTACCCCATACCAGAATGGGCCTTGTTACACACATACACATGTATATATGTATATATACACAGAAAGAGAGCTATGCCCATAATGAAAAATATAAAACTGAAATTTACTTCCTCGATTTAACTTTATAGTATCTAAAGGAACAGTACTATAATATAACAACAAGTTATAGTTGATTCACTATCTCTAGGGTTTCCCTTTAAGAGATTCTCAATCTTCCCAACTGTTTTTGTACTTCCTTTTCCATGTAAGATGTAAAAGTTCTGATGCCCACATGAAAAAATGTAGAATTATAGTCTACATTTTGAGGAAGTAATTGCCACCTAAGCAAAGATTGAGTCAAAGGATGCATCTCATCTGGCTATATCATGATATTAGGACACCATCCTCCCACTGTTTGAGTTTGGTGGGACTTAGTTTTCCTCAGCTGAAGTCCTGAGAAGCCAGCAGGGACCCCTGAGCTCACTGATGCAGGTGTTGGAGAGGCCAAGGGCAAAAGAGATGAGATCAGATGAGGTAGGGTAGGGTAAAGTCAGGGAGGAAAAACTAACAAATGAGAAAAAAAAAACTGCTGGTGAGAAAAAATAAAATGTGGTTTTCTAAAATGGTTTGGAAGAAGAGCCAGAAAGAACAAGCAATCAGGTTTTAGAAGTATTTTGATTGGATTAATGGAGGCAAAGATAGTAGGAAAATGCTGAGTGGGAGGAGATGACAAATAAGTAGTGTATGAAATAAGGAGAATCCAGAGAAATGTAGACAAGCGTAATTTAAAATGTAATTTATAAATTTATTTATCTGTGTTTCCATTAAGAACAGAATAAATGTACAACTAATGCCTCTGATAAAAGACAGTTCAAGCTAAATGAACATTTTCTATTTCCCACTCTGAAAAAGTTATTGAGTGATTTCATAGAATATGCTTAAGTGATTTTCGTAAGCAAATAAAAACGTGCATTTATGTTTCTATTTCTATTAAATTTTTTGTTCCAAGAAAAAAGGTTATTTCTATTTGTCTTTGAATGAAAATATTTAGTAGAAATAATTTCCCCCTTATGTTTCTTGCCATTTTGTCAGAACTAAAAAAGCAATATAATTGGCGACAGCAAAACTTCCCCCTCTCTAGAGCACCACCAGCTCTTGTAATTATTTCCCAACCACTGCAGTTCCCCTGCCGTGTGTCATTCTTGACTTAAAGTTATTCAGAAAAGCTATTAAGCACTACATAATTGTGAGCAAATTGATGGTAATAAAGACAAGATCAACCAACATGACTGAGAGGCTGGAGGGGCTGATTTATGAGGGAAGATGAAAAGAGAGACAGTAAATATGTATAGCTTGGCCAAATGATTGCTGGGGGTGGAGAGCAGGATAAACATCTACAAGGGCTCTGTTTGAAAAATGTTGTCATCAGCAGGGGCCAAAAGCATCCCTGGTGTAACTTGACTCAAATCAGCTTCAGTGGGGTTGGATTACCTTGGGGATGGATTTGGCCATGAGTGAGTGGGAGTGAATGAGGAGCTGCTGAGGTAAGTCTGAAGCAATAAAATTGAAAGACATGAGAAGATTTGGAGCAAAGAGAAAATAATAATCTGTGTATTTTCAGGAAAATCTTACCAGTGAGATCCAGAAGACTTATGAATTAGTCAATGAATGAAGAGCACTTTGAAGATGAAAAAGGCTGTTCAGCTCCAGCTAAGCATCATTATTAAGAGTAGAGCTGAGTAAATAATTTGTCCTGAGTTATGCATTCAACTAGTTTGATTTTAGAGGCATCTGTGGGAATTAGATGCTCAATACCTGGGTGAGTCACAGAAGTTTAGGGGCTACATTTCACTAGACGCCCTTGCAATTCCCATCAGAAATATTTCATTAGATAAAAAACACACAAAATGTGTGTATGCTCAGGTAAACATGAACTAACAAAGAAGATTGAGAAATTCTAGCAAGACTGTGCAGGTTTTTCAACATGGAAGCTGGCATAACAAATTTACAAAAAGCCTGTTTCTGTCACTTCCCTTCATGCCTCACTTTCTTTTACCGACTCAAGAGATTCCAAGGACTAATGTTATCCAGAAGAATTAACAATCACAAAAATCTATCCTTTGGTAATTTTTATTTTACACATGTAAATTCATAGGTGGACTCTGGTGCTGTAAATATGTTCCTTTGCTAGAATTGAGTTGTGAAAATTGTAAGTATGATCTTGCTCACAGACCTCAGAGCCAGAAGAGAAGACTAAGAGTAACCATTACACTTACTTACCTCTTCAGAGCTCTCCTCAGCTCGACTCTAACTCTTTTGAATTGGTCCATCTTGGACAGATCTAAGTTTTCCTCCTTGGGAAGTAAAACAAAATTCTTTCCAAAACTAAAGAGGAATCTTACCTCCTTTCTAAGCTACTGGTATAGGAAAAAACAAAAACCCTGATAATTTTTTTTTTTAGATTTGAGCAGTTTCAACTTTATATTTTGTAACTTTTCTGGAGCAGGGTCAATCTCATAGTGTAAAACATTACGGACAATAGCTATCATCTCATATGCATTGTTATTAGACCATCATAATTTGGGTAAAAACAGTAAAATGTGTGTGATATCTGTAATAAAAACACAAGGTCAAAGCTGTGGCATTAATTCATCACCAAACAATCTGTTTAATGCTGGACAAACACAAAAAAAGAATTAGTCTACAAATTACTCAACAAGTATTGCTTTCAGATGTCATTTCAGACACAGAAACAGGTGAAGAAGACAGGCAAAGTGTTTTTAGCAGTAAAGCAGACAAACACTTCAGATCAAGTATTATTGAGAGCCAAAGTTCAGTGATAATATGTATGTGTATACATATTTGCACGTAAATATTCATGTGAGAAAGAAAGGGGGAAAAGAAAAAAAAAGAGAAAAAAGATATGTTTGTCAGGAATTGTGTGTTTTTTTCTGGTTCTGTGACCTGATAGGGAAGTGTTACTAATTTAGCTATTTAGAAATACTACTTCAAACAAGTAGCATTCTAACAAAAGATTGTGAAACTTTTTTTTTTTTAATAATTGTATTCCTGACCAATGAAACAAACTAAAATACTGAAGCTGAACTAGTATAAGAGAAATGGAAAATGATCTAAAAGTATGTTAAGCATTTATTGCTTACAATCAGCATTAAAACTGACATAAGTAAACAAAGCATATATGACCTTATATTCAAATGTAAGTTCTTGCATGCTCTGGATATAGTAAAAGTTTCAACAAAGTAATCAAACTATCCCCTCAAAAAAGTGAATTTTGTAGCCGGAACAAGCCAAGTTTAGTAAAAAGAAACTGTTTCCTTTAGGGTAACATAGGGAGATATTTTATAAAAAAAATCTGAAAGAACTGGTACTGGGTGGTAGGAATGTACTAAAGAACATAATTTGCTAACACCCTCTCCTCCCCCAAAAATATCCAAACATTTTAAATGGTGTATAAATGCTGCTGACCCTTTTTCCACAGTTCCCTCTGGAAGTGACAGTCCATAGCTCAGAAGAAATTAATAGAAACCAATTTTTTCATTTGTTCAATGCTTTTCTTTCTTTTTTTTTCTTTTAACAGATGGAAAAATCCAGCTGAGCAAGTTTGTGTGCATGTATTTGTAATATATTATTACATATATTATTATATTAATTATTACTAATAACAATGTATTATCAAGGATGATTGCTAAGCTTGTAATACTACCTCTTTTTAATGTCCAAAGCATTGTTTGGCTAAACCATATTTTATGTTACTGATCTAAGAGGAAAAGTACATATCATGGATAGCATTAACTCAGGACAATTTTTCTCCCCCTTGAAGTGACCTGAATGCCCCAAATGACAGAGAGCTTCAGAATGTCCCATTCACTCATGTCCTAGATTATAATTTCCCCTTCCCCCCAGACCAGATAAATTACAGATCTTGTGGGGTTTTTTTTGTTTTTTTTTTGGTTTGGATACAGAGTCATCTTCAACCATTCTATCCATTTCTATTGATTGCCCTGATCAGCTTTACAGCAGCGTCTACACATCTATTAAGTACAAGTGTCATTAAGCACACTGGTGCATATCATGCGGCGTAATTAAGACACCAAATTAGGCTAAACAGATGTCCCTTTCCGAGCCTGCTTTCCTCCATCTCATTCAGCGGAGAGGCAGCGATTCCTGCGCCCTGCCCCGCACGCCCCACCTGTGCAGAGCTCTTTCCGTCGCCTCCCGCCTTCCTTCCCAGCCTCCTGTTCTGAGGACGCCTCCAAACCGGCCACTTGTCAGAGTGACACGGATGCATTTTGACATCAGCAGGACACAGGGACCGGGGTCATTTCCCTTGGCTTTTCCAATTACACAGCTTGCTGCGAGGAGCTGAATCAACCATGAATGTCATTCTGCTCGCGCTGGCCGGGAGGGTGCTCTCTGCTCGGCCCTTGGCATTTAACCATGCTGAATTATGAATGTGCTACCAATATCACTGTTTGCCTTGGAGCTGGAAAGAGTGAATCACAGGGAGCTTTTTTTGAATTAGATTTTAAAGTGGACCATGCAATTTGTATCCCCACCAATGCCTTTCCTTTTTTCCTCTTCTTCCTTTTATTTTTCCTTAGCAAAGTTTATTCACAAAGTCCAAGTCGTCTAAAGATTGGCTGGATAATAAGAAATAACATTTTTTCACTTTAAAAACCTGCCATAATATGCTGCGCCACTATCTGAACATGTCTTTTTTTTTATCATACATTAGAGAAAAGTTGGAAGAGAAGCCAGGGAAAGTTCTGTATAATCAAATGGTTGATATTTCACTATATCTATCTCTAAAAAAGGAACTGTAGCAAAACTTGTGTAATATCATTTTATAAGATAAGAACCTCAGACAATGATAGAGGGGATAAAAAAGATATTAAAACTGTCTGCATCTATATAAGGAGTTGAAATCTGAATTATTTTGTTTTAGTTTAGTTCTTTTGGGTCTAGCAGAATAATCCACTCTCAAAAAATAACCAAAAAAACCAAAAAAAACAAACTCCACCAACCAAAAACACGCAAACCCACACAAACAAACAAAACCCACAGTAATAAAAAAATAAAAAATCCTGATATCTGATTATTTACCTGCAGACATGGCAAACTTCTTGAAATATCTTCCCAGCCAACATCTTCTTGGTAATGTCATTATGAAAAAGGGGTGGATTGCAGAAATGAAGCCAGTTTCACTCCATCTAACATTAGGCACCTAACAGAAGTTCAGGTTAAGAGCATAATTTCTGTAGGTCTCCTTGGTGGTGAATACTGAGAGCAAAACAATTTCAAGATGACATTTTAGGTGACAGGTAAGAGAAATCAATATTAAGACATTCCAATCTCTCTCCATGACTAGGCAGTGAGTCTAGGGAAAAAAAAAAACCCAAACCACTTATATATTTAATTTAGACAACTGAGTAGTGTGACTAAAAGTCATCTTTTTGAGGTGAGTCTAAATATCTCTTTTATTTGTTTTTCAATTTTCATCTTTTCAACTACCAAAAGACTTGTTATTGTCCCAAATTGTGATAATTTCCTCAGCTGACTGAGATTCCTGTGAGTTAATTCTATAAGCACATGTAACAGAAATTGAAAGGTTTTTTTCAATGAATAAAAATAACCACTGAACATTTAAAACAATTTGGGGATTAGAGCACGTCAAAGATTGAAGGGCTTTCTAATTAATTACTAGCATTAAGTCAAAAATTACCTATGATTTTTTAATCTATATATCTCTAGTGTACCAGGGTCCTGTAAATCACTTACTTTTAATTAGGAGAAAAAAAAATCCTGTATAAAATAAAGTCACCTCAATGAGAGGCTGCTGCTTTTTTGAACTTCTGTTCCAATTTGCTTTTTCTGTCTGCAAGTCCCTAGAGTAATTTTTTGTTTATTGTTTCCCCTCAGTGCCTCTGATCAACTTAATCCAGTAAAGACACAACTTCTGAAAGCCTTCTACCTTTCATTAGATTAAGATTAATTAAATCAAGGATTAAGATGAAGATGAAGATTATGACTAAGATTAATACCTACAAGAATCTCCCAGAGATTTGGAAAGTGGCTTTTTGTAGTGCATTCAGGAAAAACATATTGGATGAAGGTCTGAAAGCAGCGAGGTGGAAGAAAAAAACCAGAAAAGTGGAGGAAACTGTGACTTGATTTTGCAAGATGAAGTTCACTTGTTGCTTCTTGAAAAGATTGAATATTTTACTGAGTATAAATAAACGTTCTCATTATTTCCCACCCGATCTGTAATCCACACACATATCTTTTTCCTGATAAAACAGAAGGCTATAAAAATCTATTCAGTTTAACTCCATAAATGACTATTGCTGCACACATGCACAGCACCTATTAGAACAGGAATGGGGAATATAGGTGGGGAAATCCCACAAATATATACACTTTTTTTTTCCCAGATTCTCAAACAAGAATCAGATCTATATCCCATTTTAGAGTTTTTAATTTTTTTTATATTATAACCTTACTTAAGCAGATTCTGAAAATAATAAAATAAATAAGAAACATAAAAAGTCTACTTTGAAAATTGCCAAATGGTTTCATCTGCAATAAACAAATACTTGTCCTGAAATGTTTTGCACAAAATACTATAGCATAGAATAATTGTTCTTTACCTTGTAGAAACACATTTTGGGGAAAAAAAAAAAAACAAACAAACAAAAACAAACACAAAATCACCATATTTAAATTAAAAAACACCCCAAGTTAATGAAAGTCATGACTACAAACACTTTGAAAAAATGACAAGAAATATATATTAAGAAATCTTAAAAGTGAATCACCAATATCTAGTGATTTTTCTTTTGCTTTTCCCCAAGCAAAATGAATATTTCTCAGCTGCCATTTAGCCCTCTACTTCAGAAAACCATGTCAAAACCTTCTTAAAATTAACAAGCTTTTTTGGAAGAAATTCTGTTAAATGTATAAACTTCTTTCCAGACGCAGGGTTATATTTAAAGCAGTACATTATAGACTTATGGGGAGTGGAAAAGACTTTTGATTTCTGATATATATATATATATATATATGTATTTATATAAAAAACTTCTGAGATATATATATGCACCCCTATCTATCTATTTATCTATCTATCTATCTATCTACACACACACCTATATATACCCCTATATATATATATATATATATATATATATATATATATATATATATACACACACCTATATATACCTATATATACATATACATACATATACATATATATACATACATATATATATATATGCACACCTATATATACCTATATATACATATACATACATATACATATATATACATACATATATATATATATATGCACACCTATATATACCTATATATACATATACATACATATACATATATATACATACATATATATATATATATGCACACCTATATATACCCATGTATATATAGGTGTGTGTGTATATATATATATAGGTGTATATATATATATAGGTATATATAGGTATATATATAGGTATATATAGGTATATATAGGTGTGTGTGTATATATATATATCTATATATATATCTCAGAAGTTATATATATATATATCAGAAATCAAAAGTGGTTTATATATATATATATATTTTATATATATATATAGGTGTGTATATATATATATATATATATATATATATATATATATATATATAACCTCCACTTAGGATGTTTTTCCCCATGTGGGTGAAACAGCCTGAGAGGTAAGGACCAGGACAGCATCCACGGCTCCCACCTCACAGCAGTTAATCATCCCCACTCTGTCATTCCTGGTGTGGTCACTAAGTACAGCCTGAAGTCCCCGCCCTGGAAAAGCAGGACAAGTTCCAGCTACTCTCTGATGGGAATAGGGATACACAATCCATTCATTTCACTTGAGGGCACAAACCAAATTCACTTCTACTATTCTTTCTCAAAGCAAGTTTCAGACAAAACTCACTGCGAAATATGAAACAAAACGTCCGGTCAGAGCTGATGGACATTTCTATGTAGAAGGTGGAACAATGCCATTAGTGTAAAATATGTCATGCACAGCACTGAAATTAGGTGAATTCTGAGTATTTGTATGTCAATCTCAAATATCTTTCATGATTTTAACACTTACTACTCTTGTTGAATTTAAAGCTGAGGCCTAAAGATGCAGCTTTGCTCTTTTGCTCAGCTGGGCCATTATATATATAACCTACTGTGAGGAATCACATCTAACACTCAGAGGTAATAATTCTAATATATGGTATCTGGGACAAACTGTGAATTACTTATTTGTACTGAAAATCACTTATTCACAAAAGGAATTTTTCTGTTTCTGGGGTAGCTATTCTTGTCTAAGAAATTACTCTAAGTATGATTAAGCATTGCATAAACTAGTATTTAAGAACATAAACCTAGTCTAGCGACATCTATGGATATAGCTTTCTTATTTGTTTTGGTTTGGTCTGGTTGTCTTCTCTAGTTTCTTTTTTTGTTTGTTGTTTTGTTTTGGTTTTTGTTTATTTTTTTCTTTTCTCTTTAATTTTTTAATGTCATTAACTAGATTGGGTTACTGTTAGTGGTCAGTGAAGGCAAATTCTGGTTAATGTGTTTCTGCTGGATACCTTACTGTGAGCATAAGTTTCTCAAGTTTCCCCATCAAAATAATGAAGCAGCAAAAACATTGTCACTTCTACTTTGTGAAACAAGACATTCACTTTCTGAGATTATGCAGAAAAAATTGGCACTCCCAGCCATCAAGGCTTGGTTTAGAGCTTACTGAAATCTTTAAAGATTTGCTTTACTTGGAGAACTTGGAAAAAAGTGAGAATACAGAAATACCCTACAGAAATAAAAAACAAAAAAATTAATAGAATAAAGTATATTAGAATATTAGAATAAATAGAACTAGAAATACAAAACACTTTGATTATCATTTCTGTTTATCTAACTGCAATATTGTGGAAAGGATGCATTGCCATTTTACACCTTTGTTTTCATTTAGTTATGTAACTGATGTTATATTTCATTATCTCACTGTCACATATTCAGTGGTAAGGATTACTGCTTAAATGTCAGTCTTTGTTTTTCAGTATTATTATTATTATTATTATTATTATTATTACTTGTCTTTCCTTTAAAATTCAATTTTTTTATGGTTTCTGTGTTACTAATTCTAATTAATTATAAATTAAATTTCTTCAGGAAGACGACCTAAATTATAAGGAGTTTGTAATTTTTATAGGTTTGACTGAAATTCATCCTCTGATTGCTTACAACTCTTATGAGGTCACTCACTTGTATCTAATCATTGGAGCATATTAGTCTCTCACCTTGAGTGAATCTGAACTTGTTTTAGACATTCTGTAAATGAAAGCTTTGAAAGAAGAATTAGATCTGCCTACAGCCACAAATATGAATAACACAGTATGCCATATATTAAATAATATCTTGAAAAGGAAACATTCTGTTTATTTTAAAACTCTGAAAATTCCAGAGGCTAGAGTAGATTTCAGTGACCATATCACACAAATCTTTCCAAAGTGATTTGAAATAATTTTGAGAATTTATGTTACACAAAAATATGCTTATGAAAAGGTAAGCGCAAATACATTAAGTCTTACAAACAATAAATAGAAGTATAAATGTCTTGCTGATCAGATTGGTGTGATTTGCTCCCTTAACACATGTCCTAGAACAGCCATTCTGTTTGGATTCTGATGAAGACAACAAATTCTCAAACTCCTCTGTCTGTATTAATTGGATCAGGAGCTCTGTCTGGGAGTTGGAAACAAAGCATAGATGGATTTCTTCCACAAAATATGTTGCAGCAACCAACAACCCCAGATCCACCACCCAGTCCGAGCCTCTCCCTTACACCACTGACCTCTTTTCAGATGTTAATTGGGACTACACCATAATATCATAGAATATGCTAAATTGAAAGGGACCCATCATGATCCTCAAACTACACCCCTGGCTCTGCAATCTCAGCCTCAATAATCCCACCCTGTCCCTGAGGGCACTGCCCAAACACTCCTTGAACTCTGCCAGCCTTGCTGCTGCCCTGGAGAGCCTGTTCAGTGCCCAGCCATCCTCTGGGTGAAGAAACTTTTCCTGATATCCAAACTAAACCTCCCCTGGCTCCACTCCAGGCCCTTGGCTCAGGTCCTGTCACTGGTCAGAGACAAGAGATCAGTGCCTGCCCCTCCTCTTGCCCTCGCAAGGAATTGTAGACTGTGATGAAGTTGAAGTCTCCTCCAGGATGAAGAGACCAAGTGCCTCCTCACACAGATTCCCTTCCAGGTGTTTCACCATCCATGTTTCTCTTCTTCAGACACCCTCTAAGAACTTCATATCATTGTTATATTGTGGCACACAAAGCTGCCCCCAGCACTCGAGGTGAGGCCACAGCAGAGCAGAGCAGAGCAGAGAACGACAATCCCCTCCCTTGCCCAGCTGGTGATGCTGGACCTGTTGCCCCCAGGACAGGGATGTCCCTCCTGGCTGCCAGGGCACTGTTGACTCAAATTCCACTTGACACTGACCAGGACCCCAAGTCCCTTTCCCAGCTTCTGCTTCCCAGCCTCTCATTCCCCAGTCTGCCCGTACATCCAGACTTGCCCCATCCCAGGTGCAGAATCTGGCACTTGTTTTTGTTTAAATAAACACCTTGTAAAAATGAAAACTTGCTTGCCAAAAAAGCTGCAGGACTGAGCAGATGACTTTATTGTAGTGACATTCTTTCTTGGAGAGGGCTCTCATGTATATCAGCTGGCTAGTCCATAAACTGGCTAATCTCTGCTTCAATTAGTGATTAATTATTCTGTGCCCTGGAATGTCTTGAATAGGTCAGGACACCTGAGTGTCTCAGTGCCTGAATATATTACACCTGAAAGGCAGTTGTTGAACAACCAGGTGCTGTGACTGAATCACCTGAGACAGGCATCAATGCCTTGCACATTATTGTAGTTTGAGAAACCATCATAAAAGGGAGCTCAGATGAGATAAATTCTTTTTTTTAAAGCTTTCCAACTTAGTTCAAGATTAACTGAAATCTTAAACTGCTCAGAAATCTCAAAACAGCTTCAAAAATAATTTTAGCCTTTTTAGAGAATTTTGACATGACAGCTTGACACCACTTATATAAAAATTCTACTAGAGTAGCTTGATTTTGGATTTGGACAACTGCATAGGCTGTGATTATGTGTGGTCTTTCTTTCTTTCTTTCTTTCTTTCTTTCTTTCTTTCTTTCTTTCTTTCTTTCTTTCTTTCTTTCTTCCTTCCTTCCTTCCGACACTTCCTTCCGACACTTCCTTCCTTCCGACACTTCCTTCCTTCCTTCCTTCCTTCCTTCCTTCCTTCCTTCCTTCCTTCCTTCCTTCCTTCCTTCCGACACTTCCTTCCTTCCGACACTTCCTTCCTTCCTTCCGACACTTCCTTCCTTCCGACACTTCCTTCCTTCCGACACTTCCTTCCGACACTTCCTTCCGACACTTCCTTCCTTCCTTCCGACACTTCCTTCCGACACTTCCTTCCTTCCGACACTTCCTTCCTTCCGACACTTCCTTCCTTCCTTCCGACACTTCCTTCTGACACTTCCTTCCGACACTTCCTTCCTTCCGACACTTCCTTCCTTCCTTCCTTCCTTCCTTCCTTCCTTCCTTCCTTCCTTCCTTCCTTCCTTCCTTCCTTCCTTCCTTCCTTCCTTCCTTCCTTCCTTCCTTCCGACACTTCCTTCCTTCCGACACTTCCTTCCTTCCGACACTTCCTTCCGACACTTCCTTCCTTCCTTCCTTCCTTCCTTCCTTCCTTCCTTCCTTCCTTCCTTCCTTCCTTCCTTCCTTCCTTCCTTCCTTCCTTCCTTCCTTCCTTCCGACACTTCCTTCCGACACTTCCTTCCGACACTTCCTTCCGACACTTCCTTCCGACACTTCCTTCCTTCCGACACTTCCTTCCGACACTTCCTTCCGACACTTCCTTCCGACACTTCCTTCCTTCCTTCCAACACTTCCTTCCAACACTTCCCTTTTTTGACCCCAGAATCTCACTAACTGCCTATTCTTTTATTTCAGCATCTAATTATTTCTGAATTTATGACTCAAAGTCTCATTGACATTCAGTAAAAGTCAAGGGGAATTAGGGTTTGAAATTTACCTTTTAGAAATTTCCCCCAACAGCTACATATCCCAAAAAGTTTGATAAAAGACTTTACCAATATTCACCAGGAGCTTTCAAGAGTACTATTGACTGGATGTCAGCTCTACGGCTGAAGAAAAATTATTTCAATGAAGCTAAACTGACTTCTGCCATTTAAGGATCAAGGCCTTAAAACACCAAGCAGGGGCTATATTACTAGGAGCAAGACATGCTTGAAATTGCCATAAAGATGTATTTGAAAGGCCCTTGAATACAAGAAAATATTCATACTAGACTTGTTCACGGAAAGAAACTACTTTACATGTGATGAATTAAATGCCACCAAAATTTTACCCCATCAGCACCAAACATTTCAGGGTTTCAGATAGTACCATGGAATACATATTCCTGTCAGACTTGCCTTGCATAAGATTTCCTTTAGACTCACAACTCTGTTTTTTGTGCCATCATCCTCAGTGCCACCTTGTGTGAGTGAACATTGTGTGATGCTGCTTTTAAAAGGTTTGCTAGTGCTTCACTGAGGAGGAAAACATTAGAAAACACCTCTGAATGAAGGAGTACTTGATGCTTGGGGGGACTTCACATGCAGGTGGAAGGGGAATAGAAACTCTCTGGGGGTGCCTAGATTGTTTGGAAAAAGATTAAAAAAAAAAAAAAAAAAAACAAAAAAACCCCAAAAATTACTGGTACTGTTATAAGACAAAATTGAGTGTAGTTTCATTGGAGATGTTACAAAATAGTTCTGGAAGAAATAATATTGGAGCTCTTATAAAGTGTCTTGTCTTCTAATATCTTTAAAAAATTGCACATTGTAACTAGGAAAGGGCACATATGAAGTGTAAATATGTTTCTCAAAAAATATAATTTCTGAGCAGAGACTGTTTTTTTTGTTAGTTATGAGCCTCTGAGGAATCTCTGCTCCTTCTGATCTTATTCATGTTGGGGGACAAGAAATTTGTTTTAGTTTTGTAGATGGCTTCCCTAGAGGAGCAGGTGACAGAAGTATAAAATCAGTTAAAATCATTTTCTGGCTTGCTTTAGCTCTGTTACTTAATTTTCAACACCACTGCACCTGCTGGGGCTCCAGAGAAGCACTATAATTTTAATTATTTATATTAACTAATTAATGGGAGGTTCAGAATTGGATCCATCCTACCTAACTTTGCACAATTTAATCTGGTCCCTACTCACCATAGATTCCTTCTGCAATTACTGGAGAGATACTCTTCAAGGAGGTGAATAGGAATGTGTAAATCTTAAAAAAATGAGCAACAAATAGACAAAGTTTATCCATTGTTGTTTCCAGGAAGAAAGACTGGACACACATCAGCAAATCTACATGTGAGATGTATTATAGGTAACCCCTAAAACCCACCACCACCACTTCCCCCCAGAAAAATACAAGACAAAGAGTCTTACATCTTGAAGTGAACTGTGAGGAACTTGAGATATTCTGAGCAGAAGAAGAACTAAAACACACTAATAATATAAAAAAAAAAATGCAAATGAACAATGAACTTCAGGAAAAATAAAATACAGCTTTGAGGGCTAGTTTCAGGGCACCTTCTAAAAAGACTCAAAATAACCTTCATCTGTTTGTATTTGAATTCTGAAGCATAAAAAATTTGTTTAAAATGGTGTTTACTGAATAAACGAGCTCCACTAGCAGCCACTGACTGCCAGAACAATTAATACTGTTCTTGTTAAGAGCTCTTGCTGGGAATGGCCTTGGTTGCACCACATATAGCTCAGCTTGACTGCACTCACTTATAAATCCAGGCTGAACATGCTTTCCCCATTGCAAGGATCACGGTAAAATTCTATAGTTAATTTTATCCAAGAGGTGAAAGCAGACCATTTAATTATCCCTTCTGGTTTTCAAAGTAATGTGTTCCTTCTCTTATTTAAATCAGTAGGCACTTGTATTATGGACTTCAGCATAATTACCTGGTACATGCATGTTTCCCCCATCAACAGCACACTTCAAACACATTCAAGACTCTTTTCTTATGTCTGCAAGTCTTTATGACATGCTTTTTATTTCAATACCCCATTAACAGACTGTGCAATGCATGTGAGAAATAGGTTAAAGAGGCTTTTTCCCCCCTCGGTCAGTTTATAAGGAACCAAACAAAAAATAAATGAGTCTTTACCAAGAGAAGTCACAAACATACTCAGTAAATTAACATACATCAGATGCTGAAAAAAAAAAAAAAAAACAACAACCCAGCACATCAGCAATCAAGATCAAACAAGGATAAAGAAAGAGGATTGACAGGCTCTTTGTTATCTTTTAGAGAGGTAATTGCAGGTTTCCATATTGATAATATAATGGAACAGATTCCACTTTCAATAACTCTCTTAAAATCCAAGGTAACACTGTTGACTCCAGTGAAGTCATTCTGGATTTACACAGGCAGAAGGGAAGTAAATACATATTTTGACCTGATTGCAGTTTTTATCCTTTCATACATTCTAAAATATCTGTGGTATTTTCTCTCCTACAAACACTCACCCCATTTTTAAATTATCAGTGCAGAAAAAGCCAAAGGGTCATATGAGTGACCCTTTTCTGTATGACTGCATCTTTTAACGTTCACAAGGAATATCTTCACATGCTGCAAAATGACTTATTTTCATTTATGTTGTCGTAAAACCGGGATGTATTTCAATGACAAAGGATTTGGTCTTGTAAAAACTTTATCTGGCAGTAAGATCACACGTAAAGTCTCTTCCACACATCAATGGGATTGTTCGATAGCACCCTATTCCCTCAGAAACATTCATTATATTGGACTCCTTATATTAGCCCAGGGGCACACGCTGTTAAAAAGTAAAAAATGTGCCTGAATACCAATATCAGATTTTCTGTTAAACTGTGGCTCTTTAACTGTATACTCAGCAAATGGAGTACTTTTGTCAGGAAACAAAACTCACTTATGGAAGTTGAAAGGAAAGATCCCAGAAAACAAAAGAAGCAAATATGATTTAGAGGCTGCGTTTTCGTGGTTCAAGGCAAACGATCATGGCAGCTGTGAAAGCAAAACAGCAGGAACAGCACTTCCACTGGAAAAGGGGTGCTGGCACACAAAAAGGAAGGGCAAATCCCCATTACCCATTCAGGAAAAAGGTAAAATTCTATTCCACTGGGCTTGTTTTTCTCCTTTTAGCAAATTCCCACGTAAAAATTTGTGTCAATTTCAACAGTCTATGAGTTTTAAATATTTTCAGATCTCCTTTTTTTTTTCTCCTCAACTTCAGGGACTCGTCTTTTACTTTTAAAATGTACTGTTTATTCATATGGGATTTGTTTTGTTTTCTTTTGTTTTGCATTCTAACCATTAAAGCAGGTAACTGAAAGTAAGGACACTTGACTTTTATTCCCAAATCTATTCCTATTTCAAGCTGTCAATGGCTCTGTCCTTGTTTACCATACTGTAGGTAGAAATCCTAGTAGTTACCTACCTCAAAAATATTTTGTGCACTATAAGACTTAATTAATGTTTGCAAAGCAATTTGAGTACCATGGATAAAAGGCTTTCCTGCAAGGATACATTAATTGCTTTACAAGTAGTATCTTCTTTACCTGTGGTAGATTTTTACGCACTCTGTGTCTATAGGGTGTAGGAAATCTCAATCCTGTAAATCCTATAAAGAATCCATTCAAAGTCTTCGAATTAGGTAATATCCAAGAAGAAATGTGGAATAAATCTCGACTCCATAAAATAGGAGTGAGGTGAATCACAGACTGCATGTCCTGAGGAATCAGATACAGTGTAGTCAGCTTACTGATCTGTATCAACACATTAATGATTTATGTAGCTTTTACTTTACAACGCAGACATATCTAAAATAATCAGGTAGAGGCAGGCATTAAAAATTCACTGCATGGGTCATAAAATGATTAGTTATTCAAGTGACTTCAGATTTGTATTTCATTAAGGAATAATTTTAATTTACTTTTAAACAGTTTATATACAGACATTTAAGAACTCTTGGAGACTGATTATGCAGAATTCCCACTTTTATGCATTCAATATATTTAAGTCCCTTTTTTTCAAGCTGTTTTAATTTGTTTGAAAGCACATGGAAAAAATATGGCTGGATAATTTGGGGGGAGGGGGAAAACTCCTTTAATTTACAGAAAATGGTGGGTCTATTTTATTTGCATTTTTTATACATGCATGAAAGCTGAAAGATCAAAGGGGAGTCTGCTCTCCCTACTGATCCAGCCTGATTGTATCCCCCTCCCTCCCCATAACAAGCTCTCAACTTGGAGCTGATTGTAGCTTGGGTGTATTTAAGCAGCTGCATTCCACTCAGCTGCTGGAGATCTGGTTCCCTGCTTCATTGCAAGTGTTTATTTTCTACTGTCCTCCTTGATCACGTGCTGCAAAAATCTGTGAAACAATAGCAAGACTGGGGATAGTTTTCTCTTTCCCTTTCTTCTCTTTATTTTCTTTCTTCTCTTTATTTTCTTTCTTTCTTTCTTTCTTTCTTTCTTTCTTTCTTTCTTTCTTTCTTTCTTTCTTTCTTTCTTTCTTTCTTTCTTTCTTTCTTTCTTTCTTTCTTTCTTTCTTTCTTTCTTTCTTTCTTTCTTTCTTTCTTTCTTTCTTTCTTTCTTTCTTTCTTTCTTTCTTTCTTTCTTTCTTTCTTTCTTCCTTTCTTCCTTTCTTCCTTTCTTCCTTTCTTCCTTTCTTCCTTTCTTCCTTTCTTCCTTTCTTTCCTTTCTTTCCTTTCTTTCCTTTCTTTCCTTTCTTTCCTTTTTTTCCTCTTTGGCAATAAACATTTTCAAACATCTCCTGCAACTAAAAGAGCACAATTAAGTCAGAACCATTGCTGTTACCAGCTTTGCCCAGGCATCAGTCTAGCTCATCATGCAGGTAGCCTTTGTGTTCTGTTTTTTAACTATTTCTTTATTCACTTCCATGACTTATCCTGGATCCCTGTAGCTTTTAACTTAAACAGATGCCTGTCATGTGGAACTTTATTGAAGGCTTTCTGAAACTCCAGATAAATCATGCTGTATGCATTGACACTGTCAACCTTGTCTGCAACCTTCTCAAAGTCAGAAGAAGCCAGGCAGATTCCTGCCTTTCCATATTCACTTTTTTTTTTTTTTTTTGTTGAGGAGATAGTGGGCCACACTCC
This sequence comes from Ammospiza caudacuta, assembly GCF_027887145.1. Lineage (NCBI taxonomy): Eukaryota > Metazoa > Chordata > Aves > Passeriformes > Passerellidae > Ammospiza > Ammospiza caudacuta. The sequence goes on along the minus strand of NC_080632.1, from coordinate 81,633,220 downwards.
TGGCTGATGTAAATTTCTGTATCTCCATAGAAATCAATTGAATTGTACCATTTTACACCCTGCCTTGCAAACCTTTGCCTTCTCTGACTGAACAAAGTTTCTATTTTTGATGCATGCTGTAAATGCCCAAGTTTAATGATGCAGTGAACATTTACTTAAAATATGGACCCTGACATACATAAGTTATCCACAGCAGATTAATACTCCTGCATCCGTGTTTTTCCCTTTTACTCCCAAAGCTGCTTAAAATGAGCTTTCCATTTCTTTTCCAAAAAAATGAACACCAGCACATCACAGCCAAAATTTTTGCAGGAGATGTTGGCCCATTGAGAAGCAACAGAATCATGTCACATCCAAGTCTGGTATGACTCAAATTGCATAATGGAGGGATATGCATTGCTTATAATCCTCTGCCAATTATATCACATGTATTTTTTTGGGAGAATTCACAGAATTTATTTGCACAGAGAGGACACGGATAATCACAGATTTTTCAGATCTTGTTGCTTTTGTGATCCTTTTTCTGTTTTCATTACTGAAATTCCCAGGAAAGAAAATTCACCTTCACTAACAGTTCGAATTTTAAACATGTTGAATTTTGTTTGCTGGATTTTTTTTTTTCAGCAAAAGTATTTCCACCATTTTTGAGAAAACCTTAAGAGGTAACAATGTTAAAAAATGTAAAAAAAAAAAAATTAAAAAAATCAGTTTCTGGACATTATCTACTTTGCTCCTTCTAGATCACTGATTTGAAATGCATTACTGGCAGGTTTTCTTCCTTTTCAAACCAGTAAGGATAACCAAATTTTCCTAAAGCCATTCTCACTTTTTCACAAGCAAATTTAATAACCAGGCACAATTCTTCATCTGCTTTGTTGAGCTGGATCCAAGACAGTCCCATCCTTGGTTTTCCTGGGAGCTGCACCTGCATTGCCAAGCTTTTGCTCTGCCCTGTATGGGCATGAAATCTTCTGTTCCATTCTGCCTTTGGCTGGGACATGGGTGTAATAACCCATGATGCTGCTCACTGCCCAGCAGAGCTGTGATCCTGGCATCCTCTCCTCACTGGTTCAAAGGCCTTTGCCCATTTCTGACATCTCATTTTGGAACAAAGAAAGTGGGAGTTGGAAGTAGACTGGAAGGAAAAGGATCCATGTACGGAGATGGAGGAAGCTGGTTTTGTCCGTGTCTCACAGTTTACTACCACGGTCTATGCTTCAGTGTGTCCATCTCATAGTTCTGTCTTCAGAGACTTATATAATCCATGACAGATGTTGCCATTATTCTTATTAGAAAGAAAATAAACATTTCTCATTATATTAGTGTCCTTGCTCTCACCCAGACTGTTTAATGACTCATGTGAGGAAGTGGTGTTAGGCCCATTTGTGTCGTCAATAATATTTGAAGGCACATCCTCAAGCACCCCAAGAATTCTGAAGGCAAGAGAGAGTTTCTCATGGATTTTATTTTCCTTTTATTGAGACCTGTGCTGAATAAGAGGAAAGTTGTCCACTGGTGAACTTTACAAACTGAGGGTTATCTCTTCATCGTCAGTGTTCCTTGAGTGTCATGTCAAAGGATTGAAATTTTAGAAGGTATCACAAGTGGAGTGCTGTGCCTCTGGCTCTCAACATCCATTGATCCTGACTGTGGCCTTCACAGACTTGGAACAAGTCATTAATATAGAAAATTTTGTCCTTATGACTGAAAAAACAACAACCCCAATCCATAAAATTTTGTAAACATGGATACCCATTTCTTGCCGCAACCCAGATAAACTACAATCCCTCAAATAGTTTGAGAAGCCCAGTACCATTTTGCTCACCAAACAAGAGAAGCATTAGCATCCTTGTCATATCTATTCCTGGATTTTTTTTCTTTTAAGGCATTCAGGCATTGGTAATGGCCAACAGCAACAAGCAACAGTATTAAATTCAGTGCTGGACAAAGTCATAGCTTTTCCAATATCATTTTTATCTGGGTAAATTCCAGTGTCAGAAAATCTGTCTTACTGAAAGCATTAGCCAAAAATACCGAGGGCTGCTTTCACTTCAGAAGTGAGACTGTCTACCTGCTTTACTGGCATCCTGCAGGGGAAGACAGATGCTGTCTGAAAAGGTGTCTGCAGTGTATTAAACAGGATCCAGCACAGACATTAACTGTTGCCAGTGTTTTTTTCCACAAGAAAATTAACTAAAATGTACAAAATTACACATCCATGCTCCCAACAATTGACCATTCCCTATGGATAGCTACACCTTTGGGTTTTTTCACCTTACAGGCTATTGCTCCTTCTATTTTAACAGAAATATTGTATGGGAACACACTTATTTAGAAAGAAAATCAAACAACATTTTCAATCTGTGTCTTCTCTCTGTTGCTAATCCAAGGACAAATAAAATAAATGAACAAAATGAAGGACTTAAATGAAGATAAAGGTAGCAGAAATTTAATTTAATAGGATGAAACCCTAGTCTTTGATTCTTAAAAGTGGGCAAGATGAAATTTTGATACCAGTAGAAATCAGGACAGTAAAGGAATGTGCATGAGAATCCCAAGTATATATATGAATTCAAACCTTAAAATACAAAATCATGAGTCCAGCACTTAACAGAAGTTCCCTCTCTGGGTCTGTTACTAATACATGTGACATTTTAATGTCAAATGATGTTCTGAGTGTAATTATGGCAAGCAGTTTCTCCTTGAGTGATGAAAAGCTTATGCTGTTTTGTCCTTTACATACATATTTTCAGGTCAGTATGAATTCCAATTCCAGTGTCTTCTCCATATTGATGCAAAGTATATCAGGGATCACGCTTTGAAGACAAATATGAAATATTCACAGATTACTCTGATGAACAAAATAAAATACTTTGGAAAGTTATAGGTCTTTTAGAGGTCTTTTGTCCTCTGGCTCAAGTTTTGGGGATTTCTAAATGTTCATAAAAACCGAGGCTCCCTTCCCCCAGCCCACACCCCCCAAACCAAAATCAAAATCACAACCCACAATGCCAACAAAATAAATTGAAACAAGCAAACAAAAAACCCCAAACAAACAAAACCACCAAAACTTAAAACAGAGGAATCCCTCACAGCTACACCTCTTTACTAATTGCCTACTTAATTTTGTGTTAGATACTCTGATGAAAATCACAAAATGTATGGAAGTGCTTAAAATCAGATAAGTGTTACAATACTAAGGCATTCTTCTCTCATTTACACCAGGGATCAATAGGAAGGAGGCCAAAAATCATATAGAACTTGGGGAAAGGAGGGGGATTAAATTTAAAATAAATAAATTTTGAGATGGACTGAAATCTGCCTTGGATGCTGCAAACAGATTCATCACCTGGAAGGATATTTTTCCCCAGAAAAACACAAAAAATAAAACAAAGACTGCTCAGGAAGATGGATAGATAAGTGCACATGCTGATAGAGAAGCTATAGTAGAAGTCTTGTTGCAAAATACCTTGTGCATTGGTAAGAAATGTAGTTTTATTTGGGAAACTTGGTCTCCCATGAACCTAACTCTACTTAAGCACCTTCTGTAGAAGCTGAATGGAATAATTCATCTTTCCTGGCTGACACAGTATTGGCAGTTTCAGTCCAGATGATAAAAAAAATGGCAATTTTTCGTTCATGCTGCTCTCTGCAGAAATGTCATTGCAGAAACACTAAACAACTAAATATTCACAGACGGATTTTCAATGAGGTTAGGTCTCATTGATAGCTGGGCTTGTAGCCCTAAGTTTTTAATTTCTTTAGGCTTCAGTATTGTTTCTTTCTATTTATGTTTTCCTAGCTCTTTCTCTTGCCTTTTCTTTTCTTTTTTTTTTTTTTTTTCCCTTTCTCTCCAAGGAGGAAATAAGGGATCATATTTTTTTATTAATAAAAAGAGGAAGAGGAAAAATACCAAAAGAGCAGAATTTGTCTTTATGAAAGAAAATACTGTAGATATTTTGCCAAAAAGGACACATAGTGAAAATAGATTAGTTCATTTGAGCAGTATGTGGAAAATATATATTTCCCGAAGCAGGTGCTGCGAATGAAGAGGATAGGAAGAAAAATGTCTTGTGTGGAAAGTATTCTTCAAAATGTGATTTCTCTCATCACGTGAAGAGGCAGCAAAACATTGCACCACTGAGAGCTGTAGCATTTCCTAGCAGGCTCTCCTTGGAATCTTCATTTGTTTAGTTATAAACACAAATCTCTTGGTTGGCAATGTTCTCTGAGTTTTTAAGCCTTTCAGGAAAGAGGTAGGTAGAAAGATAAGATGGTGTATTAGGTAATGAGGTGAATATAAACAGAAAAAAATACAGGATTCTCAGGGTGAAAAGGAGCATAACTCTGTAGAAGAAAAGATGCATCATTTGAAGAACAGTTTTTATTCAGCAGCCAATATTCTTTGTTTATTTCTTTGTTTGTGTCACCCACTATGAATAGCAAAGTAGAGGCAGGTACTGAGTTCATTTGCCAAGAAAAGAGTCACATATTTCTCTAATTAATAGCTGATTTGCCAGAACATAAAAATATGGGTCAGCCAAAACAGTTCATAATAATTTGGTGAATTAAAAAATCAACATATTTTGGCTTAGTTTTCTTCAGAGTGAGGAGCTGAAATATGCTGGAGAGAAATCAATGTCCATTTTTAGATGAAATAAAAATCTGATTGTCATCACCTGGTAATCAGACCTGGGATTATCTTCCCTTTTTTCTATCAGTGAAAGCTTTCGTCTGTCAGTGCCCTTGTAGACACTGACAGACATTTTGTAAAGTGTTTGAACATCCTCTTCCAGTAACTAGGGAGAGCTGAAACCAGTCCATCTCTTACACAAAACTGGGAGAGGAATAGGTAAGCGCACTGGAACTCATCTCTCAAGATTAAGATGAACAAAGCTGGCATTATGGATAATTATAGTTTTGCTAGCATGTTTTAGTAGTTCATTAGAGTCAAAACATAAGGCAAGAGACTCCTAGAATTTATTGCACTCATTTGGGAAGGAGGGTCATGGATTCCAGTCCACATTTCAGTCACTAATATTTTTTTCTCGGTGACTGCTTCATGTGAAATTCAAGTATTTCTTTAGTTCAAGGCTCAAGGGTTTCACCCTTTCAGATGAGTGGTATAATATTTGGGAGATACGTTGTCATAGTTTTCTCTTTTATCCAGAGATACATATCCATTTATCTCTGGATAAATGGCACAGAACAACTTTAGTCTCTCCACATTATATTAAATACATTTAAGTAAAGGCTTAATTTTAGTTTGACAAAGTTTTCGATCACTCTAGGTGTATGCCATCTTAGGGTAGGAAGACATTGTGGAACACCTGAGCAATGAAGGAATATGCTGGTGAATAGCAATTGAAATATTGTTAACACTTGACTGCACACAGACACCCAGAATTACAGCTTCAGGTGCCAGAAAAACCCAAGTGTTTATAAGATAGAAATCTGTATGCTCGAAGGAGCTTCAGGGCTGTGCAACAGAAGAACAAAGATTTTAAGAATGAAAAGGTAGTTACATTTAATTATTGTGACAGACATTAATTTGAGGATTTGAATTAAAGTGATTGGGATCTTTCACGACACCTAAAAGGACTGAAGAAATCCACCAACTCCTAAAAGTGTAGCTATTTTTTGCCTAGAAATGGGCTCACAGGAGAGGAACAGATGAAGGAAGATGTGTTGATCAGATGCCTTGGGTATAATAGATGCCTTCCCCAGCTTCCCTTTGTTAGGTATTTAAACATGAATAATTAAACATCCTCTAACAGTTAATGCAAAACTCAAGTTGCTCCAGGGAAGATGTAGATTGGATATTAGGAAAAATTTCTTCACTAAAAGAATTATCAGGCTGCCCAGTGAAGTGGTGAAGTCAACATCCTTGGGGTCATTTAAAAAACTGGTAGGTATAGCACTTGGGGACATGTTTTTGTGGTGGATCTGGCAGCGATGGGTTAAGGGTTGGACTTGCTGATTTTAGAGGCCTTTTCCAATTTTAGTTAATTTATGATTCTGTATAATTTCCAAGAAGTTTGAAGAGGCAGCATCAGCAAGTAAGGAAAGTGAAAGGAAACATTTGCCAGATGAAGATGGAATTGCCAACTCAAGGTTCTTCCATGTCCAAAAAATCCCCTTTCCGTGCTCTGCATGGTTTTGATGATTTCCACATCAGCTGCAGAAAGTTTCTCTCTATATGAAAATGTCAGCAAATCTAAAATGTATGCAGAATTAGAAACCAGGTTGATGAGAACTGAAAATGTGGTTGGGTGTGGCGACAACTTCCAAATCCACTCTGTGCTCGTAAATTTTACATTGCTATTTTTAAAGGTTGTTTATGCTAACACATTTTTTTTAATTGGAACTTGACCAGATTGTGCATATTTTACGATGCCGTCACTTTCCAGAATATCATTCATAGTTTCTTTTTTTTTCTAACATTTACAAAATTTAATGACTTTCCTCCTATAAAAGATATAGGCATCTGCATTTTTTTGAAATACAATCAGTTTAAGCTGTTTAAAAACAGGAGGGGGGAACATCCTGCTTGATAGTTTACCAATAAAAATGAGGAAAGATATAAAAAACAACAACAGGAACAGACACCCCCTACTTCTAGCCTGAGATTTCTGCAAAACAGAATGCAGTGTTTTTCTGCTTGGAATGAAAATGCAGATATAAGAATAACAGGATAGAACAGGCTAAAAGTTTTCCAGTGAAATTTTACTTATTTTAAAAATATATTTCATTGATCCCTGCTGTTCAAAAACCCTTGGGGGTGAAGGGACTATTATATAATTGTGAGAGAAATTAAAAATTCCTGGAGGACCAGGATCTCAGGATTTTCAGAACTCTGCTGTTTCAGCTGTGAGGTAAATATTACTGTAGTTTTCTTCCAGCAATTAGAATATACTTTCACTCACTCATTGGGCTGATATTATACTGAATTGGTTTGGCTGACCTAGATTTTTCTTAATTAATTTATTTATTTGCATAGGGTTGAATATGAAAACTAATCCTTCAGCTCAGCTTCAATCCATCCTGTTTGACCTCCCTAAGGAGATGAGAAATCACATGATCCAGTGCTCTGAGCACCAATTTGGTATAAATACCTTCTCTGCAACCTTGAGTGGATAACCCAGATGATTCTATCAGTCATCTGTGAAATGGAGGTACTGCATTTCTACACCATATGTGGAAATTTAGCCTAATTAACAGGGTAAAAAATACTCAATTTATTACTTATTGTAAATTCCTCTTTAAATTGCTCTTATGCATCCATATTCAAAAATGGTCACTGAAAAAATACTAGACTTTGTCTTGTTTTACTCCTTCAAAAGCATCAGATAATTTCCTTAGAACAGCATCAGCTACTGATACTGTATTAGACTTAAAACTTTTCAGTAAATTATTTTCTCTGCCTTCATTTAAATGAGCCTGACTTATCAATTTTTCTTGTATATTTTTACTACTTCTGAAGCTTAGATCAATGTGTCTTTCTTTTCAAACAGCTGTCCCTTTACACAATTGACCTTCCTACAAAGACTTTCTTTGTTCAAATGAATTTCTTATTTTTTTCTTCTTCTTTTCTTCATCTTTTTTTAAATGAACCTAAAGGTAATTGTGTTCATCACTGTAAGCTGAATTATAATAGCCACTTTTGAGAATAGTGCTTTGTACAATGGAGACCACTTGATGATGATCTGATATAAAAATAAACCTAGGAGAATAGATTGACTGAGGAACAGTATCTCAGAATATGCAGTATAACACTTGTGAGAGAAATGGGACAGTGGTAATACCAAAGACAGAAGAACTCCTTTGACCTGCTGAAATTCTACTGTGCTACAATATGACACAGATCACCTTATAATTGTCCAGCTTTTAGTAGTACAAGGGCTCCCAAAGCTGTAAGAGGTAGAGAGAAAGAGGGAGCCAACCTGACTAAGAGGATCTGCAGTGCAGAAGGCAAACCAGAATTTTTTCACCCCAAACTGGAGATATATTGTCTATGGTCTTGCCTTTTGTCCCTGTTTAGGAGAGGTTTAGAGACTGTCCATCTTCAATGTGCAGACTCTGATTTTTTGTTTGTTTTTTTTGCTGCAATTCAGCAGGAAATTATTCCTATACTCATTTTCCTATTTCACTCCTAGGTATAAAAGAAGACTATAACAATTAACGTATGGAAGCTTTCAGAAAAACAGTGGCATTTTAGAAACACTATTCACAGGGTTCTTCTTTGCTTTGCTGTTTCTTAATAGTTAAGGACCTTATCGACATATCTTTCCTTAAAAAAAAAAACCCAGAAACTTCTCAAATGGGTACTCCCCTCAGCTGCATGGTGCAAATATGACCCAGCAGAAGAGAGCTGGAGAGTTCCCTCCAGAATCCTTCACACCAACCCTTGCTGTCATTAGGGGTACAAAGTGCTGCAAACTTTAACACTATGGGCACCGAGGCTGTGGCTAGGTCACTGATTTAGACAAGGCGGGCACAGTGTCCCTGTCAAGCAGTGGGGGCAGAAGGGAAGTTACAGTCGCTGCGAATCTGCCTTTGGACATAAATAAGGAGCAGAATGAACAGGAGCATAAGGATAATCAGTTCTGCGTTGTTTGCTCTTGAGGTTTCCTGTATCCTTTCAGCTGTTGGACAAAATACAGGGACCTCTATAGATTCATCCCTTCCCCACTCTTTTGGCTCTTCTATTGGAGTATTTCAAAACTACTCTCATAGTTTGAAGAGTTTTCTGCAATTGGCCACTGCAAGAATATTCCTCTTACATATAGGTATGGTGATAAGAAGAACAAGAGTAGTTTGTAGGATCTGCAAGGCACTATTGGAAATATATTTCCTCAGAGTGAGATTTAAAGGCAGACCTTTAAAAGTTTGGTTGGTTTTAGGTTTCTGTTTGTTTGGGTTTTTTCATTGTTAGGTTTTTGTTTGTTTTGTTTGGTTGGTTTTGTTTAGTTGTTTTTTTTTAATTGCAGTAGAAGATGATCTATGGTCTTACCACACCTGAGAGTCTTGGCCTGGGAGGTTTTGAGCTGTTAACACCACAGAACCCCTGTAAGCCACTCGACTCCAAGGAGGTAACTCTTCAATATCATTCCTGGTTGAAAAAAACACGACCCTCAGGGCATAAGGCGCCTTTTTGCTTGGCACATGTGCATTTGTGGGATCCCTGTCCACAGGTAATAAGGCAAGGTGCAAAGTGGGCCATGCTCATAGGAAATATGCCTCGTTGTCCTTTCTGAGAGCAGTGTCTCAAAGTTCAGACAGTTGCTCTGTGTTTAAGCAGAGCTTCATGTTATTAGATGTCAGACTCTTGAACATGTTCTCAGCTCTGTGCATGACTTGCAAAGGCAGCTGGAAGAAGGCATCAGAAAGTAGAAGAGAAGTCTACATCCATAATAGAAGAGTGTCCTTAAGCCGTGTGTCCTCGGAAATGTAACTTCTCTGTACTTCTGTGAGAATTTATATGTTCCCAGGCATAGCTCCACATCCCCTCTGCAGAGGGTGTAATGGCAATAGAATCAGCCTTTTATATTCTCAAAGAAAGGTCAACATGTGCTTTTATAAACCTTGAAAACATCCCTTTTGCACTTTCTAATAATCAAATGTGTTGAAAGAACAAATTAATTCAACGTAAACATTTCATGTTCAGCAGTGTATAGTCATGCAGGACAGCGCATAATGAAAAGCTCCAAAATAAAGAATGGACAAAAGTACATCCCTATTAAAAGCATAGATTTATTGACCTATCGATGTGTTTAAAAGGTCTCTGCTCTGAAACTAGGCTATATGTAAATAAGAACAATTGAAAGCAAAGGACAAATTCACAGGAAGAACTGAAACGATATGAATCACTCAGGCTTTCTGTAGCTGTACTTACAAATTATTTTTAACCTGTGCTTGTCTCTAATCCTGAATTCTTTGGTAGGATTAAAAAAAAAAATCCTGTTTTTATTCTACAAAGGCAATTCTTACCTAAATTAAAAGCAGTGTGTCTTGACACTGCTGACTGGCTTATTTTTAAATCATAAACATTTTAAGGGACAGGAATATAAGAATTTATGGCAGCCATTTTTTAAACACTAGGAAAAAGAAACAATGCAACATGAATATTTAAAGTGAATATTGAATAGAACTATACTCATTCCTTTAAAAAAATCACAGTCAAATCAAACTAAACAAACGTATACAAACAAAACAAAAACATCATAGTTCTCTTATTTTTAACTCCATTCATTCATTCATGTTCATAAATTTTCTTTTTCTTACAAAGTAGACAGTATATTTTACACTCAACCCTGTAAACATAAAAATAATTCCTCAAGTGTATTGTTATGATTTCTATCCCTATTCAGGAAATAATATTGAAGAAACTATCTCTATATATACATGCTTAAATGTACATCCTGTTTATAACTGACACCAACTGTGATGTAGACATCATTGCCTCAACATAACTTGGGAAGCAAAACTTCAGGAAAATCTTAGGATGCTGACAAATTTTCTCTGGGAAATCTCTCGATGTTTAGGCTCTGCCTGCTTGTACCTACTAAGCTACCACAGCAACCTAAAAGATTTAGTACAAGAAAAATACTTGTACATCTTCCCTGAGATGTTCCAGAGTGGAAGAGTTTCTTCTAATTTGAATGAAGATGCTGGCCTTCCAATGGTGCAGCTGAAGTTTAATCATGCCCAGTCTTTTGCCAGTGTTCCCATAGGTCTGGGAGCAGGGAGGACATCCAGAGTGGCAGATGGCAAGAGGTAGTAGCATCTGAAACAAAAGACTTGCAGATCTCACATTATTGAGTCTTCAGATATTGTATATTAAAAAAAAAAAGGAAAATAATCAACAAAAAACCCCCTAAAAAATTAAAATCAGTGAGGCAGGAAAGTGGTGGAAGTAGAGGTTCCTCAATGGATTTCTGTTATGGTTTTGGCCTGGCAAAGCCAGAGCCCCATGGGTACACCTTCTCCCCGGTGTCTGCTGTGAGATGTGACCAGGAATAAGCAAAGTAGGCTCCAGCTTAAACATAAAGAAAAGTTTATTAACTAAACTACACACAAACAATTACTAAACTACACACAAAAGAAAAAAAAGACAACACGAGGAAAATGAAAACCTCACAAAAAACACTCTCCCCCTCCTCCCCCCTAAATTCCCAATACAATACAACCTCCAAATTCTGGGTCCAACACCACCCTTTAGATTGCTCAAACTTTCAGTTCCTCAAGAGGAGAGGGAGTTCTTCCATGTGTCGTGGTGGCCTCTTCCGTCCTTGTTCCGGTGCTCTCACCACCGAACAGGGATCAGGGCTGCTTCCAGGGTTGTCTTTTTAAGGATGCTTTGTCCAGTTCCAGAAAAGCACAGTATCTCACCTTCTCACCTTTGGGACATCTGTCCCCCCCATATTTTATATACCCCCTGGGGCCGAGGGGTACCCACACTGAATCTTCTTTGGCTCTGGGACATTTCTCCCCCTGGACTCAGTCTCTGTATCACACGGAAACATGGCTCTGTCCATGGCTACACGAAAGAGTCCAGCATAAAATGCACTCCATCTTCTCCATTCTTTCAACATCTCCCACTCTCTCTCTCTCTCTGGTCCAGACCCCCATCACTCGTTCATTTCCTTCGTCCTCCTCCACTCTTATCACTCGTCTAGGAAGGGTTAATGTTCTGTAAGGTTTTCATTGTCCAAAAAGGGTTAAAAACTCCCCCAGGCGGCTGGACTCCTGGCTGCACACCCCCCATCTCCTCAGCCGGGCTGCCTGCTGCCAGCACATGTTTACTGAGTTTCCAGATAACGACACAGGCTGCACTCTCTCTCTCTCTGTCTGTCTGTCTCCACGGGGGGAGGCGGGGGGGAGTGGCTGCCCGATGTCTCTTGGGGCTCCTCCACCCTTCCATCCTCAAGGGCCTCCTCACCTCCCATGTCTGTCCAGGCCCAGGCCTACCGCAGGGCTGCCCCTCCCTGCCCAGCAGCAGCGGCTGGACGGGGGAGGGAGATCCGACCTCCGTCCCTCGAAGTCCCAAGAGAGCCTCCCAGGCCTGAAGCTCTGCTTTTAACCCCTGCGTGTTCTCGGAGGTGTGTCCAAAACCCCACTGGCTACACCAGGTGCCAATATCAAAATCCAAGCACCCATTGGTTTGACCACAACATCCCAGAATTCCCACTTCTTCCTGGTCAAACCACCACAATTTCACACAAATAACCTTTATTTTGTTACCAAATCTTCCACTGAAGCTGATGGAAGCTTAGACAGCTAAATATATTTCCAAATCTGACACATGGATTAAGATGCTTCTGTGAATAAAACAGTGGGATTAGGAAGAAATAGAAATGCACGCATCATTAAAGATTCACTGATGTTGGTGAAAAGATAGGAAGTTTTGAACTGTCCCATTGAAGATGAGCAATGTCTTGGTGGTATTAAACCCGTTCTTTGGGAAAAGACTGATAGTTTGGGAAAGCCAACTTGAAGGCAACATATTTGGGGAGTACCAATTTATCCTGTATTTTACTCACAATATCTTTTCAGCGTCGTGATTCCACCAAATAAAATTTGCTGCATTCTCGGTGGGCAGAAGACAAACTTGTTGGGTCATTGAATTTCTCATAGTAGCCCAAGAGAAAATGGAGAAAAATATGGAGGGAGAATGGGTAAAGACATCATGCTGAGTTATTATTAAAGTTGTTCAGACAGATCACTGAGGTTCTTCAAATGGAAGGAAGAATATATCAAACATTGCTCAACTTTTAGACATACTTTCAACACTCTAGGTGAAATTAGAAAATATGGAACAACATTAGATTGGGGAATTATATATTTTTTTTTCATGTATTATTAGCTGTGGAGTTCAGCAATTTTAATTTGCTTTTCTGTTGACATCCACTTACTTGCTCACAGTCAGAAACATTCTTACATCAAGTAAAACATAAATGTCAGATGCCATCATTAACAGCACTGGAGTTATGCCATCTTAATCAGATATCTATAAAGTACTTCTAATTTAGGCATAGCAAGAACCCATGGAAAGCGAAGAATAATTTTCTCAGACTCATTCCAACTAGTTCTGAAAATAAAGAGCTTTCATGCATTCCATGTGAGCTATCACAGTACTTTCTTCAGCATTCACTTGCAGCTCTACCAAGCAAGTGTCCCTATCCTTATATCCCACACAATTTTCTTGCAAATTTTAGGGGTAAAACAGTTAGTAAATCAAAGACCTTGTAATGCATCAAGTTAACCGATTAATGAATGGTTAATAATATCAGAATTAGGGCTTACAAGGTGGATCTCTTTCAGATTTGCCTTTATGGAATCCCTTCGTGCAACATCTAAGGTCAAAGTTACAGTACCAGAAAAGTTAAAGTCCATTGGAAAAGAAAGTTAAGCAAATATTTTGATTAGGAAAACAGAAAAAAAAAGGAAGAGTGAGCCTTTAAGCACATGAGCTCTGGAGAAGAGGGATACAGGTTGGTGTAATAAAGTTGATTTCTTCCGCTACAAATCTTTATCTTTGACTACCACAAGCACAGGGATACCATTACTCCTAAACAGGTTGCCATACATTTCTAATGGATAGCCATGGTGATGGTCCCGTGTTACTTTTAAACAAAATGAGCAAGAAAGTAACTTAGGAAAGCTGAATTTTAGGAATGGCTTTTCAGAAAGCAATTAAGGGAAAAACCACCTTCAAAAGCCAGACATATCATAGTTTGATGAGCTAACTCCTCTGAAAGGAAGACAAATTTTTCCCAGAAATGTTGGAAACGTAAAACTGAAGAAGACAACCCTAGATCCAAAGGCATTTCCATCTCTGAAACAACTGGTAAAGGACCTGTGATCAAGCAATCAGCTTCTGACTTTTCTACTCGGAAGGTAAACTGAATGCTGATACAAAAACCAGCATTTCAGCACAGTCATTTTTCTGCTTTTTTTTTTTTTTCCTGGAGTAAGGGTTCAGCTCTCCTATGTCCTCTCATGTTGCTCGTGCAAAACTTTTGTGTCTAAGTAAGTAAAGAAACTTCCACTAAAATCACTTAGTGTTAAATCAGTTAATCAACTTTTCAATATTGTTTCTCTTACAAATGAACACATCAGACTCTGGTCCATATAATCAAGAAAATGCCTCTTCAGAGAGTCTTGCTGACACTGTTTTAATATGCAAAACATGACCCCAAATCTATTATCTATTTACAAGATAATAGATTTTTCCTTTTAAAAGAATTTGTGTTACAAAAAAATGCATATACTTAGAAATAGATCTAACATAACACATGTCTTAAGAAGCTGCGTCAAAATGTATTTACCTGGCAAAACAGTTGTTCTGGTCTCCTGAGTAAATAATTAAATACTTTTAAAGAATTCCACATATTCATATTTACCTGATAAAGAGGAACAAATACAGCCAATATTTTTTATTGTACTTGGAATACATAAAAATTATTTCTGCAAGGACATGATTCAATATGGCCCTCATGATCTTGTAAACCTGTCCTGAGGGACAACTTTACACCAGAGGTAAAGACAAAAAAATGCAACCACTCCACTCTCCACAGAAAAAAGACAAAAGCCAAACAAAAAAAAACCCAAAAAAACAACCAAACAAAAAAATCAACCAACCAGCCAATAAAACACACCAGAAAGACATAAAAAAAAAAAACAAAAAACCCAAAAAACCCACTAAAAAACAACAACAACAACAACAAAAGAAATAACAACAACAAAAATTACCCCATAAATAAAAATGTTTCCCAACAACACTAAGTGCAAAAAACCCCACAAACAAATCCAAAAACCACTGAAAAAACTGCAAAAGCATTCCAAAGACAGAATGATTTTTTATGGCAATTGTCATATGTCTTGGTTTTTGAGAATAATGATGGAAACTTCAGAATTTTGAAAATATTCTGGTTTTACACCCTGAAATTTATATTCTAATTTTCATCACTGACATGCATTTTCTGCTATGCATAGACATTTTCTCACTTTGTTCCGGCAACCTGGTTGCTTTTCAGTCCAAGGAAGGCGGAATCACAGGCTGGAAAAAAATTATGGAAAGGCTTTGTACAGCCTGTGATGCTTCTGGATGGTTTGGAAATGAGGAGCATAATTCCAGCCTCACGGCCACAGCCTTGTGGGGGGACTGACCCAGCTCTCCAGGCTGAACCTGCAGGGGCAGTAAGACAAAAACACCGCTGCGTGTGTGTCTGTCTGTGTGTGTGTGTGTCTGTCTGTCTGTGTGTCTGTCTGTGTGTTGTGCATGGGAGTTGTCCACACAGCAGCAGGGGCTGGGAAAGATGCTCAGCTCGATGGCTGCTGGTGCTCATCAACAGCTGGTTTCTGTAGGAGGCTGAGCTAGAAAATGTCATCTTTTATGAGACTGCCTCCTTCACCTGGAGGATTGCAGTGAAAGACAGAGGCAGAGCAAATCTCTGGTGTTAGCAACACAGGAGGCATTTCCAATACTGGTGATTTGGCCTAAGGTCTGGTATCACACCTAATTTTTCAGCAGTCAATATGAAGTACAACTAAAAGAATGGAAGAATAGAATAAATTTTAATCATTAGCAATTCAGTCTGTTTTGTTTCCTGCATTATTTCACTCTTGAGAAAATTTCTTCCCCCATGAAAATGGTCCTCTTTACATATAAAAGGAGTTCTTTGTTGCAAATATCAGGGAAAGCTTTATTTCTTGTAAAGCAGCAGGGGTAGAGTGACATTAGCATGAAGAATAGACAGGAACTTCCAATATTAACTTTGGTTTTCCACCATCTTTAAACCCATACAGAAATTCACATGATTAATTGTAGATGTCTACAATAAAGATATCACCTTAGAGGCTCTGCATAGTTAGTGGGCATTTCCAGGATGCAATTCATCTTACACCAAAGCAGAGATTTTAAAGAGATCAGATGAATTGTGACCTGGAAGCATCTATTGTTCTTCACCAAGTATAATGGAAGATGAGTGAGCTGGTGAGATTTCTGTACCACTGATGTCTAGATTTAGCTGCAGCACGCCTGTCTCGTTCCTGGCCTGTGCAGGAGCAGACTCAACAGCTGCAACTCCATCCATCAGACTGCTGTGACTCATGTTGGACTGGAATTTGGCTGGAATAAAGGTCATAGCAAAGTCACAGCAAATGACATTTTCAGTCTAGTCACCTTTTCATTTCACAGGTATGCACACTGCTCTAAGTAGCACGTATGAGCAAGAGAGCCTCTTTGTTTACCCAGAAAAGCATCAAGTCATT
This sequence comes from Ammospiza caudacuta, assembly GCF_027887145.1. Classification (NCBI taxonomy): domain Eukaryota; kingdom Metazoa; phylum Chordata; class Aves; order Passeriformes; family Passerellidae; genus Ammospiza; species Ammospiza caudacuta. The sequence continues at coordinate 81,616,945 of NC_080632.1, read as the reverse complement.
AAATCTGAAAAAGATGACAAACAGATGCAAGGGATTAATTCCAAACACGTCTGAAAGCCATTAACAATGCTATCTGAGCTCCTCTCACAAACCTGAAGAGTGTTATTTCTGCTACATGTAACTTTCCTATTGCTTAAGCAGTCACCGACTTTTTGGAAATAAAAAACTGAATTCTTATATATTTTCTCAGGTGAGATTTCTGAAGTGTGTTTTTCACACAGCCTGGGATGATGCAATATTTTGCTATATGTGAATTAAATATCTGGATTTCTGTACTGAAGAGCCCCAACTGGCTTTGGCAATGACATGTGTGTGAGCACACTAAGGGCACCAGAACACACGTATAGGTGTAATTGTGGCACCAGATTCCATTTGTCTCATCCATCCAGAACAACAACATCTCAATCCTGAGGGGAAAATATGACTGAAGAAACAATCACACTGAAAAAAAAAAATGCTTTTAAGTAGCCTTATCCTCTCTGAATATTTCAATTCCATAAGACAGCTAGGATATATGAAGTAGCTGCTGATAAGATCTGGTGACAGAGAGCTCATATGAAAATAATAATTAAAATGCTTGAAAGAAGGGTTTCTCACTCAGTTATCTGCTTTACCCTTTATGTTCCCACCATTAAATAGAATCTCTTAAATGCAGATGGTTTCTTAGATGTTCAGAGAAAAAAGAGGCTTGAACCATGAGCCAACATGGGCTGTGAGAGTGCTTCAGCCTTATGAACCTTCCCTTGTTGATATCAGAAAAAACTGACCTGGCTTGTTTAATTATGTGAGAGGATTTGAAGCTTGGAGACACCAGCAGCCCAGAGTCAGAGTCTGTCTCTGAAATGTATTTGAAGAGGTTTCTGCATTCTGTCTGTCATGAATTGCAGTTTCAGGTGCCTCACTTTTGTCCTCAAGCCCCTGTGACCATGTCGGGTGTCTGGCTGCCTTCAGACATCACAGCAATTGTTGCCAGCTCAAGAGTCGATCTCATTTATAGGTTGGACAACTCCTCTTCCTATGCCTCAGTGGAATCTGTAAAGTGGCATGTAGCTCTTGCCTTTTTTTTCCCAGGAGTGGTGAAAATAAGTATAAAGAAATTGCAGCTACAGAATCTTCCTAATTAAGCTGTTGTGGAATAAGCTCCCATTTCACTTACTCTGGTGTAAACCAAAACTAAATTACAGCTACCTTAGTTTGTATCTGTATGTGTTGTCACAAGAAAATTAATTAGATAATCTTTTTAAAAAAATTCTAGTGTGTTATTTGTTTGTTTGTTTTCATAAGATTAGGGTGAAACTGTTGATTAGAGGGGAGAGACTTTATCCAAACTGTTTGAAAGACAAGGAGAAAGGGCTGTTGCACTGATGAAGCATAATCACATTAATACTTTATTGCTGTATTTGTCAATATATTAGAGCAATATTTTATTGTATACATTATTAAATGTTGCTGTTAAATGTTTTATGCTGGTTTGTTCCTTTTTTTTTTATTTTGACTGTGATAAATTTTGATCTGAAAGATTTTTTTTTCCTTTGAAACAAGAAAAAATGGTATCATTACATTAAAGAGAATTTATGAGATCTAAGTCAAACCCAGTAAATAAAAAAGGTGGCATTTTTCTGCCTCTTCTTAATCTTTCCCCTTTCCACCTTCTCTCTTTGTGTGAGTTCTCCATTATTTTCCCAGAAACTGGAGGGCTTATGACTTTAAAATCTGTATTGTTGGAGGCTGAGAACTCTTTGCCTTTTACAGTATCTCTACAAAACATCTGTAAGACCTAAGCAACAAGCAGGAATTGGTTCAAGAAGGAAATATAGATGAATCACCAAGTAATACTGTCTACAGTTTGACTTCCCAGGGGAGTGAAAAAAAGGAATAAAAAAAGCAACATACCAACCAAACTACTGAAAATAACATTGTAAGTTTAAACTATTGAATGGAAAGTTAGGAGAAAAAGGAAAGAATACAGAAATCAGGGTCATGCTAGCTCCAGGAGCCAGGAAATTAAATGCAAGATTTTTGAAGTCTCTCAGTACTCATAGATCCTTAATAAGAATATTGTGCCTGCCTGCCACTTGAGCTTTTGAAAACACCTTCCTGAAATCCTTTATCCCTTTTTCATGGAGATGTGTCATATCCATAACAGTGACGGAAGGCCTGCACACCCTTTACAACATGGAAGGAAGGAGGGAGGAAAAATTTAGATCACTATGTAGAAAGCCAAATAAAGCACTGCTTCACAAATGGAAATCCAAAACCTGAGGAATCATGGCAAGGAGTCCAAATGCTTAGAGAAAACCTTGAGTAATTTCATGTCTGGCTGAAAAAGAGCAAGTTAGGAGAAGAGGAGACTGAGGGGAGACCTCACCACAGTCTAAAACTTCCTTGTGAGGGCAAAAGGAAGGGCAGGCAATGATCTCTCCTCTCCGGGGAGCCCTGAGAGGACTCAAAGGGAATGCAGTTCTGCCAGGGGATGTCACCGACATCTTTTCATAAAAAATCCTTTCTTTAGGATTTTTCCTTCTGGGAAGCTGAGGCCCCAGAAAAAGAATGTAAACAATGGTTATCTGCTGCTGTGAAATGCAACAGGTGCACCTGTGATTGGCCCATGTTGGATGTGTACAATTAAGGGCCAATCAAAGACTGAGCTCTCTCTGGGACAGAATCAGAGACAGCTCCTTTGTTATTGATTCCTTTTCTATTCTTAGCTTAGCTACCTTCTGGGAACTTTCTCTCAATCCCTTTCAGTATAGTTATAATGTAATATATATCATGAAATAATAAATCAAGCCTTCTGAACGTGAGGTCAACATTCTCGCCTCTCTCTTCACCCTGAAGAACCCTTGCTAGCCCTGTAACAAGGGGAGGTTGGGATTGGATGTCAGGAAAAGGTTTTTCTCCCCAGGGGTGGCTGGTCACTTGGAACAGGCTCCCCAGAGCAGCAGTGGTCACAGCACCAAACCTGAGGGAGCCCAAAGAGCTTTTGAACAACGCGCTCAGGGTCAGGTTGTGACGCTTGGGAAAAGCCTTTGCAGGGTTCAAAGTTGGACTTGGTGATCCCTGTGGGTCCCTTCCAGTTCAGGCTGCTCTGTGATTCTGTGATTTTGCTCCTGGCTTTTCTCACTGTTCTGTTACTGTTCAGAACACAAAGCCTCCACCCTGTGCTGGCAGTCTGGCTGCTGCCAAAGCATCCTGCTTCAGGGGGTTTGAGAAAAACTCCCCAAGGAGCATCTCCTGAGGCATCCATGTCTTCTGTCATTATTACTGTGAGGTGACTGCCTGGAAACTGAACAAACTGCTGCTTGAACAGTGGTTGTTCAATAAGCATTGAATAAATGTTTAATAAACTTTGTAAGATCACAGACTTTAAATATATTTTTCCATTTTATAGGTGTTATTTTTCTGTCAGAGGAGCCACCCACCCCACCCATTTCTTCCAGGCTGTTTTCTGATCTCATCTAATAAAAAAATTGAGGTAATTTATTCAGAATTTCCATTTGGTCATGTGTGTGGAGCATAGATTCTTTTGAAAATATGCTGATAACTAGTCCTAAAGCAAAAGAATAAATTTCTTCCTTTTGTAAATCCAATCAATGTGCAGCAGAACTTACCCATTTTTTTCCTATAAGACCAGGGTATTTTCTCAAATCCCAGTGGAGTACTGTTTATGAGTGTGGTTTTTAATTGCAATCATGTTACTAGATTGAACTGAGCGCTTGGTCATCCTTGACTGATCCTTCCTTCATCATCCAGAAAATCCTTTTTCATCTTCCACCATAATTATAATACGGCAACCTATCTAACTTAGTACATTTTATAATTAGCTACTAATTATTGAATTCTCTCTGACACCAATCTTTACCACTGCTCCGTGCCTATATGTAAATTATTTTATTATTGACAAACTGACTGTAAAGTGCAACAGGATAATTTTCTGTAGATTTTTGAATGAAAGACAATTTATAAAAATTTTTTCTTTTTAAATGCCTAGATTCACATAAAAGTGTATAGCTGCTATTTGCATGCAGGCATAGGTACATGCACTCCCATGCACTTTTAGGACAAAAGACTTTGTTTGCAGATTGCTGTTTGGTGTTCTTTAATTTGTCTTTTTCTGTTGCTGTTACATTTTTGCATACCATAATACCTTGGAGGGGTGGGAAGGTAGGTGTTTGTTTTTTTCTCTCAAAGGAGACAAAATTTTCAAAATGAAACTTTAATATTTTAGCTTAAATGAATGTATATGTTGTAAGCAGTCATTACTATCATGGCAATTTCTGTTAAAGCTATGTCAGTGTTATTCTTTGGCCAAGATGTGCAGAGAAGAAGCCTTGGTTTTCAGGACTGCAGTAAGGGAGAGAGTTAGGGCAGCCAGTTTCTACATGCACACAGTGATGATGACTGTTCCCTGCTCTGCAACAGTCAGACCAGACATAGGAAGAGACAATATCACACCAAACTGCTCTGGGGGAGTTCTGTGCGTGAGAAATGGTGGCTGCCACCTCCGCATCAGAGTCAGGCAACGCTTCCCTCTCACCTCACATCTGCATTTCCCTGTGTAAGCAGAGCAATGAGGGTCATGCTCCAAGTTTTTGTCTCTGATTCCTGGACTAGATGTAGTGCTCAGCATCCTAAGCGAGACACAGGACGCTCAACTGCAATTTTCAGTGACTCACCTTCCTTTGGCTCTGGCGACAGAGGCCTGTAATTTTGGGGCTGGACACTCTGAGCTCTGTTTCTGCTGAGATATTAATGGCTGAGGACAGTACAAAGTGTATTGGCAGCTGCAGCATCGCTGAAGATCATCAGCTAGTTAATCACAGTGTATGCAGTGTAACAGCTCCATCCTATTAGCAGCATGTTGTGGGATTTTTTTGCAAGAAGATTTAGAGTTTCTAAATGACATTTGGTCCCGCATGCCAAGTGCTGTATTTTCCCAAACCAATAGGCAATCCCTGCCCCAAAAAAGCTTAGACCCTGATCCACAGAGGTAATTCAGCTCTTACTTTCTAGTCCATCAAGATAAATTACCTTGATTTACCTTTGTGAATCTGGGCCCCAGAGTTGAAAGAAACAAAGCATAATAGGAGAGAAAGTATGGCTGTCCCCATGTTGCACAAAAGCACAGAGAAATGGAATTGCCCAAGGTCATGTAGGGCACAACAGGAACAGAATTCAGGTCTCTGAGTCCCAATCTAACATATTAACTACAGATTCTACTTTCTTCCCCTCTGTGCTTTTATACTTTCATGCATGGTACAGAAAAGACCAAGTGCCATGTATTATTGAACCAATCTCTCCTATTTTAAGCTCCTGACTTTCTGTTGCAAAGGTGCTTAGCAGGAAATTAATCAAGGGTAAAAAAAAAAAAAAAAGAGAAATAAATTAAAGGAATCTATAAATGTATTTCCAGCAATTTGCAACTAGAAAGTTAGATCAATACAATATGAATCAGAAAATACAATAGGAAAACAAACAAAAAAAGGTCTCTACATTAAAGAATGTCATACTTACCTTCCCACTGTGTTAAGCCCTTTAGAAAAATCTACTTCATCTGTATTATTTCCTCTCTCTTTCACTTTAAAGACAAATCTCATATTTTTGACTTTTACATATGCCAACACCCAAACCAATTTCAATAAGGTTTCTTCTGCCTGGACCCTGTCCTTTTAAGCCCCCCATCACCTTTGAAAGCAGGTCTGGAATTTGTTTCTCTTTTTTTTTTAAATTTTTTTTAATTATTATTATTTAAGGATCATAAAGTGTAAGTCAGGTTGCTGCATTTTCAGAGACAGATGAAGCAAAGTGCTCCACTGGGAGTATTCAGCCCCAGTGCCTTGCAGTATTACGGCATATGGAGTTGCGTCTCCAGGCGCTGACATTAGCAGTCCTGCTTCAGGTAACTCATTTAGCTTTGGTGTCATTTTACAATAAATATACCATCCACCGACACAAATTAGACAGCTATTGAGATTAATTTTGAGGGACTATCGGCAACATCTTAAATCAAAAATCATTCTTTATTAGCATGCTTGGCTGTACAGTGCTCTCTGTTCCCCTTCCCCCCTCCCTTGCCTGCCACAAGAATAAATGAGCCCCCATGGTTGACACAGCGCATCAAGTGTTTTATAATAGTCTAATTGTAGCTAATGGTTTGTGCAGCTAATTAAGGCCCTATGAATTACAGTAATCAGTCAGCCTCATCTTCTAAACCAGATAGTTCTATTCAAGCGTCCCTTTAGGAAGAAACAAAAAAAAAAAAAAAAAAAAAAAAAAAAAAAAAAAAAAAAAAAAGAGAAAAAAATAGAGAGAATCAGGAGAAATAGTCTGAAAAGAAAGAGCAAGAAAGGAAAGAAAGAGAAAAAAGAGCATAATGATGTGGTATGTTCATTATGGTGCAAATAAATTAATATAACTTTTCTTTCCATTTCTTGTTAGTTATTACAGAAATGCTTATGTAAAGCATTTATTTCAGGTCCTGGCATTTTTATTTGCAATGGCAGAAGAGGGAATTATGGTGTTCTTATTTCTGATGCAGGATATAGATTGCAATGATGGTACTTCATTGGCCAAGAATATCTTCAACTGGGCAAAATGCTCTGGCTAAATTGTGACCCCTCTTCATTTAAGAGAAAAGGTTAAATACCGGAAGGGTATACATAAGCACTAATTGCACTGTAAACAGATGTTGTGGGTGAAACTGAAGGCTGTAAATGCAGAATATGTCATTAAGTTATGGAGAGGGCTTTTTTTAGTGCAAGATGGTGGGTGGCTCCTTTGAGAGAATGTCTGCACTGCCCAAGACATTTACTCACCAGCTCATCCATGCTGTTGTGTGTTAGGCAGCTAAGTGCTCCATGAAAAGTCCTTTGCTGCTCCTTTCTTACAACAGGAGAATGGAGGAAGAAGAATGAAAGAGTAAAAGCAAGGATACACATGGGCCAGGATGAAAATAGCTTAATAAGTGGAGGAGTGGAAGAAGAGAGAGAAAACACAAAGTCAAAAAACTTTATGCAAAGAGTAACTGACCATATCCCATCTTCAGAACAAAACACAGATAGTACCCAACCAGAATATGAGCTGCTCAATCCTCCCACATCTTAATTTTTGAGCACGACAATGTGCAGCATGGACTCTCTCACTGACAAGATTGGGTACTCTGCCTGGTTGCGGCTTCTGTGCACCTTAAATGCAATTACTGGGGAGTTATAAACAGAGAAGGTGTTGATGCTGTGTAAATACTGTAGCTCAAATAGTCTGTTCAGTGTCATTTTGGCCTCTTTTCTCAAGCAGCATCGAACAAGCAGCTACGAAGAACTTTAACTGCAACCACGACAGTCCCAACACACAAACATTTTCCTGCCTGCAGGATGGGTACCTGTCATTCAGATCCTGGCCTCTATGTTTACAAAGCACACTTGGCAGCAGACAATGCTGGGATTCACTTTGGAGAATTTTCCTGGTTGGGAGAGACTTCCAGAAGAATAAAGGAGATGATCAAATTCCCTTCACAGAATTTAATGTAGATGTATAAACTCACCACTGTAAGCCCTCACTTGAATAAGTAGTGAGTGGTGGTCAACTTTAGCACATAAAAGCTCTAACTTGTTTTAGATGGCTAAACACCTGCCTTTAGCCAAATGAAATCTAGTGAGAAAAATCTCTCAGTGTTCACACCCTGTCCACCTTGAGGACTGATATGCATTTGACTTTGCAATAATGTCGCAAAGGATAGGTCTTCTTCTCCTAAAGGTCACTCCTTCTTTTTCATGAAAGCTATGGGTCAACAGAAAAAAAGTTGGACTTCATCATGAGGCATGTACAGAGATGAAGGACTAAAACAGCAGAAGAACTAAAGCATTTTGTTTAAATTTTAACATTCCAGACCTTAAGGCTTCTGTATACACTCACTTTGATTATACCTACACTAATGAATTAAACTGATCCAGGGGATGTTCCCAAATTTTTCTGAAAGTTAATATTGTTTAGTTACCCCCAAAACAAACAAACAAACAAAAAAAAAAGGCTCATTCCATACCACTCATATTGAGATTGAATAGATGATCCTTGATGGTCTAAAATTACTGCTGTTCTTGCCAAATTCTACAAGTTGTTGCTGTTTTTATGTTACGAGTTCATCATCAACAGCAGCACTGATCAGAGGTACCAGACATAGCTCTACATAAGCCACTGTGTTTAGACATTCCAGGTTTTCACTGTTCAGTTCTCTTACACAGCTGTCCAATTTATGTCCATATTTATGGCCTGTTTGCATTCAGAGCTGAAGAGTTTCATTGTTTGTGTTACATGCAGAGCCTTGTCTTGCTGTAATTTTCAGAACCTGCCCCCAGCCTGAGTTGAGGATGTCACTGTGTTCATGTTTAGCAGAAGAGGGAGGCAAGCTGTGTCCTCATTGCCGAAGAGGGTGTACTTGTGACACAGCCTACAGACAAGGTTCTCAGATGCCCCTCTCAGCCATGTAGAAGACTGTGTATTTCTTGCTTTGGTGCCTAGAAAGAGATGGGAGAGATGGTGTCTCCCTGATTCCTCAACTTGCATGAGCAGAGACCAGGAGCTCTGAGTGTGCTGCCGAGCCCGCTATCCCTGCAGTGTGAACACAGGGATAGTTGTGAATGGTTTTGCCTTTGTAACCCAGTGCTCTCCACAGTCACCTAAAATGTAAGAAGCACAGATTCACTGATTGTCCTGCATTAAAGCAGACAAAAACACCTCTCCTGAGAGGCTGAAAAGGCTGAGACAGCTGATATTATTCTCTGAAAAGAGAAGGCTTTGAGATGAGCTTATTGTGACCTTCCAGTACCTGAAGGGATCCAGTAAGAAAGATGGAGAGGAACAATTTCAAGAGCATGTAGTGACAGGACAAGGGGGAATGGCTTCAAACTCAAAGGCACTAGGTTTAGATTGGATATTTGGAAAAAAATTCCTTACTGTGAGGGTGCTGAGGTGCTGGAACAGGTTTCCCAGAGAAGCTCTGGTTGGTCCATTCCTAGAAGTGTTCAAGGCTAGGTTGGATGGGTCTCTGAGCAACCTGGCACAGTGCAAGTTGTACCTGCCTATGACAGTGGAGTTGAATGGGGTGATCTTTAAGGTGCCTTGCAGCCCAGGCTATTCTGTGATTCTATGCACAGTGTGTTGATCCCAAATTTAAACTGATAGTACCTTTTACTGTTCCACCATTTCTTTGAAAACTTCTGAAAGTCTTGATTTTGTGGTAGTAGGCATCTAGACAAAATTATTTTTCTGATTGAATTTCCTTTCTAATTTCCTGACTTGTTGTTTGGTTTTGTTGTTTTGGTTTTTATCTTTTCTGTCCTCTCACTTGTGTTATGGGAATTTCTTTGTTGTAGAATCATTTTTCTGAAAACTTCCAGTGCCAGACAGATTAGCAGACTGCACTGCCTGCCATGTTGCAATTTCTCCCCTTTTACAGAATGTCCTATCACCACCTCTCCATGTCAGCTGCTTCACATTTGCTGTCCATAGTCTGACTTCATACTTAAAAAGTTGCCAGTCCACTTTTGTTCAAGAAAAAACCAGAGCTAATATCTCTGAATGGCTAACTCCTTGATATTAGGAGATTAGAATAACAGGTCTGAACCATTTTAATGCATCTAAAGCTCTGCTTCGGGTAAGCACTGTCTGGGACTGGTCAAGTAGTAAATGTTATGCATATGTTCAAGTGCCTGGCTAAATCAGGACATGATGAAGGTGCATTTTCATAAGTCCATTTAAATCAATCCTCATCTGTAACCCCTCTACTCTCTGCCGTGTTTGAATTATGTTTTTCATTCACAGACTGGATTCAAGTATTGCTGTTACAATGAACAGAATAGGAAGAAGGTTGAAAGATTCATGAAATATGTTTGCGATCTATTCAATGTGAAACAGATTTTGCATCTCCAGAAGTGAAAACCTAATACAATACCTAGGATTGAACTAAAATTTGGGTTGATAAAATTAGTCAAACTTCTCACCTTGCTTTTACTTACTCCATTGGCTCTTCTGGATCTAGTCCCGTAGTCATGCTTTCTCTTTTTCTTTATATTTACTTTATATGTTAGGCTACCACTTGCTCAGTACAAGGTAAATATAGCTTTAGATACAAAATATGCTGTTTATGCTTAGGTCATGATTTTCATTCATTGTGTATACTTCCTTCTTGCATAAACACACATAACAAAATGGGGATGAAGAATCACATCAAAAGAATGCCTGACATAATAAAGCTGAGGGTGGGGTCATGCTGAAGCTTATGCTATATAGAACCAGAGCTGAAATTTAGAAGTATTTGAAATTCAGATACAGCTAAAATCCCCCAAGTGGTCGTGGTTCCTTCAGTAAACTGTATTCAAAGTGAAATTATCTCCTTTTCCCTGACCTGACTATTAAGCTATCGTCTCAGCACAGTCACTGTAGAATTTTTGAAAATTAATGGATTTATTAGTTATTCCTGAGTCTGTATGGTTGGTTTTAGCTGAAGGTACAATATTGTCTTTTATTCTCATTTTTCCTGCATTCCTACAGCTCTTTAACATTTACAAAAATGTTACATTAGCAAAAAAGAATACCCCCATCTCTGTCCGAGATTTATATAAGCTACACATGGTGTAATACCTCTCCAAAGTACTATTTCTTAATAATAATAAAATTAAAGTAATAAAGAAATTATCTAAATAAGCAATGAGGAATATTGACAAGGAAGATTCCCTGAACAAGATACTTGTCTTCTGGATGAACTATCAGATAAATATGAACTGGGAAATAGGAAAACAAAAGGTGTTGTAATTTATTAGGGATCATAGACCAGGTTATATTAGAACCATAAATACAATCCAGATCTCCTAATTCACATTCCAGTGTTCTGTCATTTAAATCAAAAGTGCATCACACTGTAAACTGACTGCATAGGATTATGCTGCTCAAACAGTAATGGTTGTTATTATTACTATTACTATTACTATTACTATTACTATTACTATTACTATTACTATTATTATTATATGTTGGAAAATTAAATAAATAAATTACTACTCTTTTCTAAGTAGAGGCTCAGATTTCAGAGAGAAGATTTGCAGAACTTCTGTATGTATCTGATGACTTTAAAATACTCAGTTCACAAATTATTCCATCTACAAAGGACTCCTTTTCCTTCTGGACAAGTATGGAGCTAAATGTTAGATGGCCTTGACCCGGAGTGGACAGCTGAATGAGGGCTTGTGTCTGTGCACAGTGATATCAAGCATCACCAGAAAAGCAGAAACTCACAGTCAGTTTGTTGATGTGTTTTCCAAACTTCTTTGACTAAATCTGCAATCAGTATGGGGATCATTCAAACACAAATGTCAGAGGGTGAACAAGCCAGAAGGTGTGAATTATCTTGGGATGGCAACACAGAGCTTGGGTTGTAGGGATCCTTTTGCTACCCTCCTCTGACATGTAGCCAATATTCCTGAGGGCTAAAAGTCCCGCCACGAGAAGCGAAACTTGTACTCTCACCTTTAATATTTCCTCATGTATAAGCAAATTCAAGACTGAGAAAGAGAACATAGGAAAATGAAGACTGCTTTAGATTCTTTGCTAGAAGGAAACTCCTTATGTGTATGTTCCTTCATCCACAACTTCAAATAAATGTATTTTATCACTCCAAAGTGAAAATGAATCTTTAAAGAAACACAGGGCTCTTTGTGGCATCCTGACTATATATTTATGCTTTGTGTTTATGCATATACTAACATTTTTAAATTTCTACTCCCATTCCCAACTTTATGAATAATATTGATACAGGTGAAGTAGGAAGAAGTGGAAAAAAGTGTTGTCAGAGTTATCTATAATTCAGAAGTTGGATACAGTGTGGACACAAGAAAGTTATCAGTCTGTACCTCTTCTAGGAATCTGTGCTTCATTCTCATCAAATGCTCCAATATTTGAGCTGCTGCATAAAATCAGCTTTGAATGAGCCCTTTCCAACATCTACAGAGACTTCTAAGATACAGTCCTGCATTAAGGAAGACGTGTAATAAGTAAGGTTCAAATCACACTAAAAATAAGATTCAAGGAAGTAATTTAATAGGTGTCTTTTTTGTGACTATCAAGCTGAGATGCACTTCTCTCAATTAATTTCTTAGGAGCATAAACACCAGGTTATTATTATTATTATTATTATTATTATTATTATTATTATTATTATTATTTAATAACTATTTCAGAAGTTATTAAAAAACTGTTCAGTACAGCTACTCAGAACACAGAGATTACAAAGTCCTTTTCAGATCTCAGTTTATAAATGTGTCAATAAAAGATACCATAGAAAAATTAGCTATCATTAATAGAAATTATTTTTAATTTTTATCTTATTTTTATCATATTTCATTTTATTTATATGATTGTACTGTTTCCATTTCTTAGTCAAACTCTTGTGCTCAAATAATGATTCTGAAATTTATTTCCCCCTGTAACTTAGTTTACCTTTCAGCCTGTGTGATTTATGAGAAGTAAACTTAGGCCTGTAACTAAGATTTCCACTAAATTGAGACTCTTTACAGCAAGAAACAAAAAGGTTTATTGTCTATGCTACACTGTTCATGGACACAGGCACTTGTAGAGACTGATTTTACTAAAGTGCAGTGAATATGTACATCCATTTTGTCTCTTAACAGTGGGAAAGGAGAATGTTGACATTTACATGCAAAATCCTTCCCCATAAAAGCAGTGGAATGCACTTTAAACTCTTCACTATTTCATCAAAGAAAAACGGAGATTCATGGATTTTAAAGTCAAAAGAACTCACAGAAAAATTAGGCTTGAATCAACCTTTGAAGACCATCCAAGTATATGCTGAACACAGAATGATGCAGATCTCAATCATGTTGCTCAGTTTTTCTTTAGGACAGTTTTGAAGATGTCCAGAGATGATGACCTTTCTCATCTCTCTTAGCAACCTGTTCCAGGGCTTAACAATTTTAATCATTATGTTGTTTATTATTCCCTTTTGTGCGATGAAAATTTCTCTTGCCACATATTGGAACTATGGCCTCCTGTCTGTTCTGTGTGTACCTCTGAGAGCATTCAACTTCTATCAGCTCTATTATGGTGTAGATGGAAGCCGAAATATTTATCCTTGTCTTTTCCAGAATAATGTATATGTAATATATTCCAGCATTCTCTCTTGGTCATCCCCTCCCAAATGCACTTTTTTTCATTGTTTGGATTTTCTTGTATTTGAAGGCCAAAATTAGACACAAGACTGTATGACCTCATGTGACTCTGGCATATGAGTGTGCCAGATAGAGGGTCATTCTTAAAACAGGCTGGATACAGATTTGTTAATGAGGATCAGCCTCATTTGGTCATCCTGGGTTGGCAAGATGACACACGACTGCCTTTTGTCAATGAGAGCTTTGGCCCTTTTCTGCAGAGATGCTATGTAGCCATCCCCAGCCTGCATGCAGTTATTTTGCTTTGGTGAGGGCACGGTTCATCTGTACTTCAGACTGCTGGCAAAGGTGTTAGCAGCTCTTCATTAACTATCTGTCTTTCTGACTTCACAAAATCATTACAGTTGGAAGGGGCCTTTGGATATCCTACTGCCCAGCCACTATGCAAAGGCAGAGTCACCTGGAGCAGGTAACACAGGAACATATCCAGTTGGATTTGGATGTCTCCAGAGAGGGAGACTCCACACCCTCCATTGGAAACTGTTCCAGTGCTCTCCCACCTTCAATACAAAGTTCTTCCTCATGAAACTTCTCGTGTTTTAGTTTATAGTCAGTGTTCTCTCTTCTATCACAGGGCACCACTGACAAAAGTCTGGCACCATCTTCTTGTCGCCCTCCATTAAGACATTTTTACATATTCGTGAGATCCCCTCTCAGACTTCTCTTATCCAGAATAAGTAGGCCAAACTTCCTGCAGTCTCTCCTATTAAAAGCAATACACCTCACCCCAAATCATCTTTATGTTCTCCACTGGATCTGTTCCAGTAACTCCACGTGTTTCTTGTGTTGAGGAGCTCAGAACTGGACTCTTCACTCCACCAGGGCTGAGTAGAGGGACAGGATCACCTCCCTCAACCTGCTGGCCACACTCATCCTGATGCATGTCAGAATCCCACTGGCCCTCCTGGCTGCAAGGTCACATGTTGGCTCATGGCCAGCTTGTCACCCACCAAAGCTCCCAGGTCCTGCTCTTCAGAGCTGTTCTCTGGCAGGTCAGCCCTCAAACTCCGCTGGTCATTGGGCTTCTCTCTGCCCAGATGCAGGACCTTACATTTCTCTTTGTTAAACCTCATTCAGTTTCTCTATGCCCAGCTCTCCAGCCTTCCAGCCTTCCAAGCTTCCAGATTCCAGGCTTCCATCAAGTAATGGAAGCCTGGAATCACTCTTTGCCAATAGAACCTGAGGCAAACATTAAGCATCTGAGTTTTTCCTATAGTATCTAGCACAACGACTCCTGTCCTTCCTGCAACAATCCCGTGTTAACCTTGGTCTTCCTCTTGCTGAAAGTATTCTTTTCTCTTACTAAGTGTTGCCCTTGACATTCCTTAACAGTTTTAACTCCAGCTGGGATATGGCCTTCTTACTTCAATCCTTGAATTCCTGGACAGTGTTTCAGTGCTATTACTCACAGTTCCACGTTGAGCTAGCCTGGCCCCTGGCCATGCTGGCCTGTTTTGTGCAGATCAAGATGGATCATTCTGGTGCTTTGAGGAGGCTGCCCTTGAAGATTTTATCTTCCAGGGCAGACTTCAAGCTTTCACACATGCCAACTGCCTAAACCTACTCTCCTGATACACAGGATCTTTATGCTGGTAATACCTTTTTTTTCTCCCCCCTCAATGCTAACTCATGGTCACTGTTGCAAAGGCTCCAAGTCTCAGATTCCTGTTCAGTTTGGCTTTATCTGAATAGTGAATCCAGCACAACATCTCTTTTAGTTTGGACATTCACCATCTTCCACAAAAAATAATGACAGCCATCTAGCTTAATTTTCTGTGCAGCACCAGTCACAGAATTTCATGCTTGACTCCAGGGTTGAGCCTAGTAGCTTGTCTTTGTTTAGAACATCTTTTCCAGAAAAGCATTCATTATTGATCTGAGGACAAAAAAAGTGGTGAATAAGCCAGTTTTGTGCATAGTTTTCCTTCTTCATTAGAAGTAGGTACTTAATTTTTATTTTAATTCGCTTGATTTCCCCTTTCAGGTTTGGTTTGTCTAGCCTTTTCTGCTAAGTGATTCTTTGGCCCTTTTTTTTCTTATAGAGGTACTTATATAGAAAAATCATGATAGTGTGGTAAAAATAGATGATCAGGTTTTCATACTGAGAGAACATCTTTTAATATTTTCTGCTTTCTGGAACTTGGAAGTGTAAAAAGTTTCATTAAGGAGAAAGAGCAGTGACTTCTGATTTATCTAAAACTTTGTCTAAAGGGTTGAGCTAGTCCATTCAGGTATTCACTGAGGCAATTCACTCATTCCTTGGTTCTATTGTATATGTAATAAGCATTACTGTGGGCCTCAGGTAAGTCTTGAGCTGGAAAGTAATAGTATAACCTTATCAGAAGCAAAGAGTGTAGCTTCTGAAACAATGACTTTTACATAGTGAGTATGATAAATGAAAGCATTTTCCTCTTGTTTAAGAAACTAGGTTTTTATGAGTTTATTGTAGGATATTTAAAAGGATGGAGAAATCCTTTATTTGAGTTTGTAAATTTTATTGGCACTAGTGTTTCCATCTCCTCTTTTTTTTTTTTTTTCTTAATCCTGGGATTTATTGCTTTTTTATTTCAAAGCAATAAGGACTCAGGAGAAAATTCTCAGTACAATGTGTCAGACTTTTCTGCTCAGGTATAGAAGGGTTTTTTAGTTTCTACTTCTCCAGTTTGGCTGACATGTTAAAACTACCTCTTTATGTGTCTGTGCAAGTAGTCATTTAAACAAGAAATTTTAAAATTCCTTGTTTTGAAAGGGGTTTTGGCAGATTTGGTTGTGGTTGTTTTTTTCCCCATAAGGATCACTGTATATTCCTTTGACTTAGGGTTTATGAAATTAATTTAGCTACAGGCTTTTAAAATTTTCCATTCCTATTCTTTATTCAGTTTATTTTCGTGCAGTTCTTTCCTGTATTTAAAAAGCCTCCTCAGTTTTTATGAACAAAAATGTTATTTTTTAAAGCAACTTTCAGCTTTGGAGTTCAACATATTAAAACAATCTCAGAATGATGGATGGCAATTTTCTGAGTGCAATTAATCTGTAATTCCAACTGATTGCATGATGTTATTGTCACAGTTTAAAAAGTCACTGAATACTTCTAAAACTATCCATTTTTCTTTCACTTAATAATGCGAACATCGACTATGAATTTTGAGTGCTGGTTTTTTTTTTTCACTTACACATATTAAAAGTAGAAAGGTCAGTTTAATTTCCTGAGCTTGTTTTGTTCAAATTTATCTGTTAGTTTCTTGAGTGCAGAGCTTAGCATAGTAAAGTTCCCTGTGCAGGAAAAGCCAAGTAAAACTGATGGAGCAGAATAGAAGAGTATGAGCAGTCCTACTGAAAGAGGATGCTGCCCCTGAAGCTTTGTCCAGGGCTTTTTGCCATCAGTGGGCAGCTCTGTCGGAAAATCAGTGAGTTGTTATTCAATTAAAGAAATCAGGGATGGGATCCTTTACAAACAGCAGTGGGTGGGAGCATCACTTCTGGAGTATGCTACCAGCACACTTCTTAAGTGGAGACAGAGAAAAAAATTGTGTGCATTTCACTTTCTGCAATTAATTCATTTTGCATCATTCATTTTTTATATAAAACAAAGTTTTAGATCAACTTTGATAAATTCACAGGACTATGAGTCATTAATGACCTTAACCAAAACATGTTCAGTAACAATAAACAGAACATAAGGGGGGAAGTGTTGCCATACAGGTGCATGAAATTAATTTACTAACTGAGGCTTTGTTCATATATAGTAGCTTTCCAGGGGTCCAGAATCCCTGTAGCATCATCAGTAAGAAAGGCATTTCTATAAGGTCACAAAACCATCTTCAAAGTGGCATGGCAAGTATAGGGCAAAATGTTATATAAAACTCATTTTCTGTTCTATATCTACAGATGGAATTAAAATGATGACATTCAAAGAGATGTTAAACAATTATTATGTCATCCCCCATAGCATTTTGTTTTGTTGTAATTTTTTAATGGACTGAAGGAATCCTTTCATTCTCATCTAAAAGATGGGAACTAAAAAGATCATCATCTGTCATGAGCACCAGAAAGCTAGAAAGAACTTTTCCCCATTTGACCCAGTCCACATCCCATGGAGCATTTATGAAAATACAGCTGTAACTTACTGAGAATATTTTATCCTTTTCCTAGTGCATATCCTTTTATACAGCACCTGCAAATGGGTGCTGATTATGTCGGATTGAAGGACAGGATATTCTCTCAAAAAGCAGCAATGAATTGGCCAACTGAATTTTCAACTGTCACAAACAAGTTTCTGCAGTTACCACAAAATATTCCCCAGTTTTATTGCAGCTGTGAAAAACATTATGTGGGCAAGACCTCTGCTTCAAATGCTTAACTTTATTTTGTCACTTAAATTATCCATCAAAAGTCACATTTTCTAATGAGCGCCCTTTGATGTCTTTTTCTTCTTAAACTTGAGTATTTCAGCATGTCAAGGTGACTTCAAGGAGGAAATGCACTTAAATTTTTGTTCATTTGAAGGGCTTTTCTTGTGGACAGCATGATTATCTCGTCTTGTCAGGGAGGTGGCCAGGGGTTAGCTTTTGTTCTATCCATGTCCTTTTTTCCTCCATTTCCAGTTTCTTTCTCATTGTCTGCCAGAATACAAATCAAGGCAATGATGTGTGTTGGATAAAATGTCCATCATCTTTCTGGTGTACATCTCTATCAAGCTATAGGAAAGTAGAGCTTTTTGTAACATTGACAAATGCAGTATTGGTGCAATCAAACTGTGGTAGTGAATAACGTGAGTGTATGAGTTTCTCAGTTCCCGCATTAAGGGTGAGAAAAAAAAATGGAACCTGTTAGGTAACAGCTAAAAGGAAAATTTACCACAGTCCAGGTTTTCTAATCCAGACACTGAGCTGCTTTATTTAGATACAGGTGTCCATGGTAGAGTTGAATGTCTTCAGATGCTCACCTAAAACCTCAAAAATGAGGATTTTACATTGTTAGTCATAGGTCTCTCATTTTATTTTGAGCAAGTCATTTAGGTCATCTTACTGACTTCATGGAAATGTTAATCTCCCAGGAAATTCTGCATCTTACATATTCTCTATCTTATGATCCAGCTCTTCCTGTGAAACTGATATTTCCATTCAACCATGTGCCATTTAAATTGATATTTGGACATTTTTTGATAAATACACAACAAAGGTAGGTAACAAGACAAAACTCTAAGCAAGTAAGTTAATTGCCATGCTATTTCGTATTTGTAATCTTGAGGCAGGCACAGACTAAATTCCTGAATTCTGAAGCTTCAGATCCCAATGTCAGGTTCCAAGCTAAGAATCCTTAATACCTTGCTGGCACCTCCAATGCTTTATAAAACTGCATCCATCTTAAATGGAAAAGTGAACCAGTGAGCAATAGCTGCAGTTTGTATGACTCTAGATTTGGTTTCCAAAGTCTGCTAGAGGTGAGGCTCTTTCCACCATTTTTACTACTAAAGAATTAACAAAGAAAATACTCCTACCATAAAACACACTGAAAGTAGAAACAAGAAAACAAATGCCATTCATATGACAAAAGTTAGATAATTGAAGAAATATTCCAGAAAACTGTCACCTCAAGAAAAGGTCTGAAAGACTGAATTTCAGTTTGGGAAAATTTACTGTGGCAAATGGGTTTAGAAGAAGGTTCAAAACACAGGGCAAAGACACTCTCATCCTACCACCCACCATTTTGATAGAAATTGTTAATCCACCTTTCAATTAAATGGGCACATTCTGGTTGCGGGCTTGGCGTTAATGATTATCTGAATAAAAGAAACAAATTGACATCTGGAAAAGAAGTAAAAAGAAAACTATCTTCCGAACTCAAAAAAGCAGTAAACTTTATATTAAAAACTGAAAGTTCATTTCAAATTCCAAGAGGATTGAGGGGCTTTATGTATATATTTTTCTTTCTGACATGACTTTGAAGTTAAAAAGGTCATACTTATTTCACCTGCTCACTAATGGCTCTGTGGCAGTAACTGTAATTGATTGTAAAGTTTTGTGGTTTTTTTTTTTTTTCTTTTTTGTCATTCTTTATGGATTCAGATCCTGCAGATTAGAAGCTTCGGGGATTATCAGGCAGCCACAGTCAGAACTGAAGAATTATCAGAGGATAATCTTGTACTATTGCAAACTCCCTGCTATTAGGTATCATCCAATCATTCATTCAAGGAATTGTTATATATTTGTTCAGCTGCTCTGCATTGTTAAAGTCTCCTTCATTCCTTTTCAAATTTGCTTTCATGAACTGTATAAGCATTATAGATGGTACATAATAAGTCTCTGCTGTAAAGAAAGAGCTGATACTTTTAAATTTATTTTTATTTAAACCAAGGTCAAGGTTGAAGAATCACGCCCATGCACAGAACTTAAGATAATAAAAAAATATTATTTATAACTTTTCCTCTTAGTTTCCATGGGCATGCTTCTCTTACTCTTTCTTCAAATTAAGACTTCGTAGACAGCAACTCAGAGGCCTAACATGAGTGGATCAAGGGTTGTCCAAAATGAGGGCAAACAGATCCCAATCTCAGCAGCTGCTGCTTTTACTATCTCAGGCTGGCAACTTCTAGAAAAGGAATACTGAGAAATCCTGAAAGAAAACAATTTACACCCTCTAAACACAGGGGAAGAGGATACCAATCTTTCTATGTCATTGGCGGCTACAACTCCTCCTTATCTTTTCCTATGATGCCAGCAAGGAAATGGTAGCAGAGAATTAGGTTGAAATGTCTCTGTGGCTGCACTGAGTTGTCCACTAAGAGATTGATGAATTTCCCTTCACATGGATGTCACTGATGACACAAATTGCAGGGCCAAGAGGAATAAGGCCTTGACATTCTAGATATAACCCCAGGCAACGGTGGGAACAGGTTGAAAAATGACACCACTTGGGCTAATTTTTAGGTCATGAGTAAATGTGAAGGTCTGGGCATTTTCTGAAAGGCTAGAAAGTAATGTCAGCAAGACCTGGTATTTCATGCATTCTCCTATGCGTGAAACTCATTGCTCTTTTACATTGGAATAAGAAACTGCAGCCCTACATGTTTTAAAAAACTCATGAAAAAAGACAACTTCTCATCTCTCAAAAAGAGCACCAATCAAATATATTAATATCTGGTAACTTCAGAAATTTTCTCCATTGACTCTGCCTCTATACCTAACCATCTATGTTCTCAGAATGCTATTATTTCTAGGAAAAATATTTTCTAGGAAAAATAGGATTAAGCTCATATGTCATACAGGCCAAGAATACACACGTGGCCAGTTGCAGAAGCTCATCTAATGGGATGGAATGATACTAACTCATTCATTCTGTGCACACACTTGTGTGTGTCTGTCAAAACAAGGTTTTCTCATTTACTAAAGGCTGCTGTTCAACTCCTTTTGGAATCTTGTCCCTGCACCAAGTGACATGCAAGAACTCACGGAAACTCATCTCCTTTACTGTGCTCATTATCTAACCCTCCTCCTTAAATATATCCAGGGGAGGAAACAGACAGCAGAAGCATTTTTTGGCTTGAAGAAATTTCATATCTACAAGTGAGTCAAGATACCAAGAAAAATATTTTCTTACCTGGAATTCTGGGCATCTAATAGGCTAGATGTGAGTTTGTCTGACTGTGAGTGAGTGCATGCTGCATCTCATGGTGTCATGATTTTGTCTGGGATAGAGTTAATTTTTTTCTTAGTAGCTGGTACAGTGGTGCAATTTGCTTTGAGCATGAGAATAATGTTGGTACCAGAGTGATGGTTTAGTTGCTGCTCAGTAGAGCTCACCAAATCAAGGACTTCTCAGATTCCTGTGCTCTTACAATGAGCAGATGCACAAGAAGCCAAGAGGCAGCATGGCCAGGACAGCTAACCCAAACTGGAGAAGGGGATATTCCCTACACAGAACATCACCCCAGTGTACAAACTGGGCAGAGTTGGCTGTCAGTCACTGCTTACCCCTGGAAAACAGACTGGGCATTGATCTGTGCCCAATCATGTGAGCAAACATGTGAAACATTTGTTTCTCTTCGGTTTTATTCCTTACCCTTCCTGTTTTTTGTTTGGAAAAATCCTGGCTCAGAAGCAAATGTTGTATTTATTGTACATAGCTCACAGACAGATATCGTACAAATGCAAACAAATATGAATGATAGATGCTGAATAATTGCTGTGTGTTCTCCTGACTCACACCAAATGTAAGAAAGATCACTTTGGTCCCTTGTTTCCTGGCTGTTGTTAGTTTTGGTTCATATTTATTTTGTTGCCTTAGCTGTTATTTTGTCAGCTTCAGGTGTTTCCTTTGATTAACACACAGCATGTTTTTCCCTAGTCTGTTTGTTTTTTTTCCTCTACGAGCTCTGTCATAATCTGTCAGGTACGTTATCTTTTTATATGTAAGGGTTGTTACAGAAATATTTGATAAGCAGATTTTAAAGAGATCATATGTACATTTTTAATCTAAATATATAGATATGTTTTAGGAAAGGAAAATGGATACATATGACACAGACAATTGTGGTACACAGGGCTGTGTATGCTCAATGCCTTTTATACTCATAGTAAATGGAAAGTGGTGTTCAAAGCACTGGAAACTCCTTCATCAATTGTTTAGTCACATTATGGAGAAGATTCTGTCTCATATCTTACCATACTCTCTACCATCCCCTACGTGCTGTTTTCCTGTTTTGTACCTGGAATGTTGGGCTCTCATTACAACAGGCACTGTATAGAAGCAGTGCCTCAGGACACACTGACATTTTTCATATGGTTCATGGCAGGACCAGACCTCACCCTGAAACAGAGATTTTACCAGTTGGATTCTGTGTCTTCTAAATCTCAGGGTTTTTACCAGTGCTATAGCAACCTCCATACTTAGAAGTTTGTGCAAGTCAGTCCAATGGAAGATCTCTGCGTGGTCTATCCAGGGTCTCTAAGACAAACAGCAATTTGTGGAGGACCTTTTACATGGACATTGCTAGTTTCTCCATTTTCATTTGGGGAGGAAAAAAAAAGGAAATAGAAATAAAGAAAAAAAGTACTTGTGGAAAAAATACTGTTAACTTCCAGAAATTTGATTACTAATACTAAAACTGTTATTCTATGGTGTAAATTACGTGATCTTACAGACTTTGAGTGGTCCTGGACACATGTGGAATGTTATCCCAATGAAAGGAAGGGTTGAACACTAAGTAAACCCACAGCAGTTAGAGCCAAAAACCTGACTTCCAGTTTTGAATTTACCACCGGGCAGGAGCAAGGAGGTGTGGTGTGTGTTACTGTTATTTATTTCATTTTTGTTTTTCTGGTGAAGAAAATTTTTCTTCTTTTTTTACCATTCAGGATGCACCTTGAAATGTCTGAATTCTGATAGAGATTAAGAGCAAAGTGAAGTGCCACGGGTAGGTGAGCAGACACCTACAAGCACACAGATCACTGCAGAAGTCAGAGAAAATTTTCTTAGCCTCCTACATCCACAAAAGACTGGAGCTCTATTGAGAGTCTTGGAGAGAGCAGCAGAAACTCTTGCCTTGAAAAACCCAAGGAAAGAGTTAACAGCAAGCGTGCCGCCTCTCTTCAGCAGCCTTGAGCAGTTGGTGCCTTTGCCATTAAATATTTTCACATGTAGGTTTTCTATTTGCCTTGAATTACTGAAATACACTAAGCACATCTCTCCAAGGACCCAAAGTGATGGTGTAATAGGTTCTTGCTAATAGCTTGAAACTATACAGCAATCTAGTTTTAAAATACAACACAAATCTTTATCTAAAAGCACTAACACCTCACTCCTGTGTTCACCGAGTATGTTTTCACATTTCTTTTTGCAATGCCTAGCAGGGAGGGGGTGGGCGGTGGGGAAACAGCTACAACAGAAATGATGCATTCCAGGCAAAGAGCCAATTTAAAAAGTCTGTTCCCTCCAGTTTGCTGTCACTTGTCACGGTTAAACAAAACATGGAATAGAAAAAGAGAAATTGGCTTCAGTGTAAATGTCAACATTCTGATTAAAGCAAACATGAAGCATTCACAACTCCTGACCAAAAAAAAATTAAATTAAATTATGAAGGGTATGCAAATGAGGCCCTTCGTCTGTAGGATTAAGGGTATGTATGAATTTGCATTTTCTGTTTATACTATTAAAACTAATGTAACAGAGCTGGGTGCTCGAGGGCATGCAGGCATCCTTTGTCAGGGGGTGAAGCTGCCCAGCATATTTGTGTAAACTGAGTGAATGAGAATGTGAGCGCATCCCCAGGTGTGGGTTGCATGCACTGGCTCACATTAGTCTGGGTTGGTAAATGCTGCACACATCTGTCTTTTGTCCACTCCTGTTTACATGTAGGAAAAACAAGATGGTTCCTAACTTCAGGAGGATATTCCATTTTCAATATACAAATAAATGAATAATGTACTTGGTTAATGTCAGCAGTGGCAGGAAAAAAAAATAATTCTGAAATGAGGAAAAAGTAAGACTTGGAAGTAAAAGCAGAATCTGGAAAGCAAAAAAGCCCACAAAACCTAAAAGCAAGAAACTTCCATCACTTGAGAATACTTCAATTGTGCTGTTTTCCAGGAAGGGTAATGGAGAATTATGAAAAATATATTAATAATTTAAACCTGGGTAGGATATGGTCCCAGTTCCTCTGTTTCTTGTTAGACACAGATCTTGGAAATTGAATTGTTTGAAACGTGCTTTTGCAAAGCTCTCAGCATGCATTCATAACATAAAATTTTTAAGCAAGTGTAATACATTTGAATTCCATAATTAAAATTAATGGGAAAATGAAAAATAAATGGCCTGCACTGGTCCAGTTTCCCCTTTCTGTGGAATATGTTTCACTGTTATACACACCATTGTGTATGTGGTGTGTTTGTGTGGCATACTTAAGTCTGGTTTGTTTTCTTTTTTCCTTTCCATATTGGTTTCTCTGTGTGAATCTATTTGTAGCTATGTTTTCAACTATTCCCTCATCAGTAAATATGCAAATACATGAAAATACTACATAAGCCACTAGACAATATTCCTTACCCAGAATTAGAAAGCATTTCTAGTTAGACAAAGCAGACTCTGTGCCCTCAAAACATGTTATTCATTACTTCAGGACACTACCTACTACCTCCTCCCTACTCCCTCGCCTTAGAAAATGTGTGTACAGAAAAGAAATCTGAGGAGATTACCACAGATTTATTTTTAATAACTGCATTTAGAAACATAAATTCTGTTTCAAAACCTCTATAGCAAATTTAAAGACTGGTATGAAATAAGCTTGGCATGTTCAAGGTGCATGAGAATTTTTTCTGGGTTGCTAAAAGCAATGCCTGCCCACATTTTATTTCTCTGTTTGCTACAAGAAGACTACAGTGATGGCCTCAGCACAGCACTTAACAAAATCTGTCTGTCCCCTGCATTCAGTTTTAAGGGGTTAGGTTACTCCTGTTTTCTCTCTTCCTTCTTCTCTTCCTTGAAGAAAATATTATTTCAAAGTATTTAACAATCTGCATATCTATCCAATCTAGTTATTTATCAACATAAAGGATAAATATGGATTTTACATTTTCTAATGTTTCTTGCCAATAAGATTGCACTTTTACAGTGGTATGTAAAGGTCCCTGTTACCGAGTATACCAGTACTTTTCATTTTTCTGACATAGATGCATGAAGTCTTAGGACCTATAATAATTAGCATAAGATTGAACACTGTAGCACATTTCATACTCTATGCATTGGATTTCTGAGATCTCCAAAGGATTCAAACATTTTTCTTGCTTATAAGAAGACACTGTGTTGATTTCAAAGACTTTTCAAAATGGAATTAGACTCAGGTGCTCTATATTCCTTCTCCAAAACTCTTGTTTTACCAGCACATTTTCTCTTTTTATGCAAAACACACTTCCTTCTCCTGTAGCACGGAGGGAGAAATGCACTTGAGCAGGGAAGTGAACAAGACCAAGTCACAGCCTGGCTGGACTCAGACTTGATTTCCGTAGATGGGTTCTTGCACACTTGCTGAGCTACAAACACCAGGGGCTCTGCATGGGGCAGCTCTGGACACAGGCACACAAATCTTGATTGACAAAAATTAGGCTTTAACCATAAATTTTAAATGGACTTCTACCCTGCAGGCAGAAAAGAAGAAAATAAAGATTTGCCTTTTTTTTTTTTCCCTAAAATATTGTCTACTGCTATATTTTATATCTATTTTTACATCTATCCTGACTTATCAAAGGTATGAAAAGGCAGGATCGTAACTTGCAGTGAGTTTATTCATGGGCCTAAATTATGTCTAATTTAGAGACAACATAGGTTGAACCAGTGACTCAGTAGTGGCTGCAATGGCGTCTTCAAGTGGGAATAGGCATAAATGTAAACTCCTTAAATTAGGCATCTGTATCCTTACACTGACTTCTATAAGCAAAGGGTTGGACAAGCAGCAAGAGGAAAAGCTCAAAGAATTGTCAAGCCATCTCCCTGAAAGCAAACCAAACACAGTTTCTTATCAATGGAAAAATAAATTATAAAACTCACTGAGATCAATGATGGTAGAAATCATTATTTGTTCTTCCCCCACCACCATAAACAAGATTACATAAGCTCCTGAAAGCAGAATTCCATCAGTACAAATTAATTCTGGTGATTAGAAAGAAATCTTAATCACATTTTAATGATTCACAAATTACTGATTTACAGATAAAATGAGGGTATATATATTGCTTTTAGTATTTTTTCCCCATATGACTGACCAGTCATTATGGGAGAGAAGATACAGGCTTATCTCACATTTTGGTTTTATACACTATGACTATTTTGATGTACTCATTTTCTTCAGTCCTAGAATAATGAATTCTGAGGCTGAGCTGATATTTGTCACTTTAAATTTATAAAAAAATGAAAGAACGGCATGTATGCCTAACATTTCATTAGTAATAACTATGCCTGTATAACTATAAGTGAATCAACGGTAAAGAAAAGGTCTAATAATGGTTTTGCTGTTTTTAAAAGCATGTTTGGGTATCTAACTCATTAGCTTTCATGCCACAAATACTGAAAAAGAATGTATTTTCTGCAGTCTGAATGCATACCCAGATATTATCAGCATTTGCCACATACAGAGCCCACAGCATAAGGCATCATCACAATGCCATGGCTAAAATTCACAATGTCTCTATTCTTGAGCATTGCAAAGTGCCTCCAACCTTAGCATGAGCAGACCCCTAAATTCCATGGCTGCAGATCAAACCCTTCCACTGATGTAGTCACTCCACTGTCGAAACCCAACAGATCAGGCAGGTAGGCAATACATTTTTAAACAGTTCACTTAAGAAGGGCTGGACGGCACCTTGAGAAACCTGATGTAATAGAAGGTGTGCCTGCCCATGGCAGAACGGATGGCACTAGATGACCTCTAAAGATCCCTTCCAATCCAAATCATTCTAGGATTCTCTTTCTCTGTTTCAAAGGCTGAGAGAAAATAGTAAAGTACTTAGATATCTAGGTATGTGTACTCCCTCAAACAAAAGTAACTTGGTATGAGCTCGGCCCTGACAGGTAAGTACAATAAAAAGCTGTTCTCTAGAGGGACAAGCATCAAAGAGAAGAACATTGAATTAACTGGCTAAATAACCAGAGACTAAGAGGTGAGGAAGCTTTTGTCTCAGTGTAAGGTATTTAATGCAGAGACAAGATAAACAAAGGCCGCTACAGCAGCTGCACCTGCAATTGCATCCAAGAATAGGTTAGAAAAGATCTTTTTCTGTCTCTCTAGATTCCCTGTAATCCATCTATATTTGTCTGTAGTCTAAACCATGCAAAATGTGTGCCAACAACTCTTAACAAAACAAAAGCACATTCTCAGGGTAAAATTTGTCCTCCCAAAAAAGCCCACTTCATTGTTAATTGTGAATATACATAAAGAACTGAGTAATACTCCTTTGATCTGCAGATTAAAATCATATGATTAAAGACATACAGATAACATTCAAAGAGTAGAAGAAAAGATGTATGAAGAGAAATAGAAGCATCAGGATGAAAATACAGAGTGACGCCAAAGAAAAGGAATTCAACAGTGGTTTTCCCTTGTATTTAGATTATATTAGATTAGAGGGACCTATGCTGTTGGAGGGAAGAAAAACAACAAACAGCTAAACAATATCAGGGAACATAAGGTTTACGCCTCTATCCTAAAATAGGAATTAACTTACTACTGATCTACACAGGTGTTTATTAAACTTTTTTAAAATTCTAGTAGTGACCTTACAATATCCTCTGAAAATCTGCTCCAAAGTTTAACTTTTTTTATTGTTTCAAAAGCTATTTTTTTCTTTTTGTATAGGTAATCTTAGGGGAACAAAAAGGAAAAGCAGAACACCAAACAGATATTTATGAACAAACTAAAAGTAGGAACAGCAAAGGTAGAGCGTTGTTCATATTGATGCAGAGATTGAAAATAACAGTACATGAGGAAATAAATGAACCTTAAAAATGTGCTACATCCTTCATCACAGAGTAATGGGCTGAAATTCTGCGATTTATAGAGTCTGAATTCTATCTTTGGCTTTCATCTAGATTCTAGGATTAGACTTTAGTTGTGCGTTTATTGCATTTCTGGATCTGGAAGCATGATTTGGCAGAGTTTTCAAAACAAGACAAACAGCAATTAAGATATATCTAAAATTTCTGTACGAAAAGACTAGAATAGATCATATTGAGAGATTATCTATGTACATATAGATGAGGTATTAGAATATGTGACTGACACAGAAGAACATTGAAGACAATATTAAAAGTAATGCTGCTCTTGCCAAATGAAGTCAAAATAATGTTAACTTGCTAATAGAGCAGTCAAAGTTATTTTAACTCTAGTACTGCTGCTGAAGTTCAGGAGGCCTACAGACCATGTATGAATATCAGAATTTTCCACAAGTTTGTTTACAAAAGAATTATCTGTCACCAAATACTCTTAATATTATGGATATTTTTTGTTATTGTTGTGCTTTTATGTGTGTGTGTTTTGGTATGTTTTTTTCTTGCCCTTTTGGTGTTGTTTGAGGTTTTTTTGCCTGGTTTGGTTTGGTCATTTTGCAAAATAGATACCTTGAAGTTATGAGATGCAGTGCAGGAAAAAAATCCTTTTAACCCTGCCAAGTACTTATATGTTGTGAAGTATTTTCTTACTAGTGACAGATTTCTGCAGAATTCTGAGTATTAAAAGCCTACTTATAGCAATGAAAGCTTTAATATTTCCTTATGCTCATGGAAATAGTGGATGAACATGTGAAACCCACAGATTTCAAGAAATAATGACTTTATCCAAAAAGACAAAACTCCCTAAACCTGATATGGCCATCAGTTCTTGAAGTGATAATTCACCAGCCATTTTCATTGGGAAATTGTTTTAAACTTTCACACATTTCCTTGAGAGACTGACTCTACAATTTTGAGTTCCTGCATTCAGGTGCACACCTTGTCTGCATCATCACTCCAGACCAGAGCGGTGCACAGGAGGACAGGAGCTCCTTCACACGCTGTGGCTTCCAAACAAAGGTCAGATGAAACTCCATTCTGATCTCTATAATGATATAAGAACCCCAGGGCAAGCATTAGCACACTCCTGTGGATCTCTCTAGGCCTGAAGCCATTATTGCCCAGATCAGAGGCAGACTCTGCTTGCTCTTCTTATCCTTTTCTAAACCATAGATCTTTGCCAGTTTTAAGTACATGTGAAATTACTGCACATCACCTCTTTTCTTTCAGCCTATTGCATAAGTTTAGTCCTTGTTGGTCACACTGTGGATTTCATTTTCCAATCTGTTAGCTGTTTTTAATTTGTATATGCAGTTCTGAACTATTTTTGTTAATTCGACATCCTGAATCATGAACGCTAAAAGTAGACATCATATTCTAATGTCAAATCTTTAAATATCTTGTGCAGAAGACAGGCTACTGTCTAGACTGTACTTCATTTACGTCAAAAGAATTTTAATCTAACAGTTTATTTACTGTTGCATAAATCTGATTTTATCACAAGACCTTATTCTGAATTGATTTGATTGAACTGATTATCTTCCAAGACCCTAAAACTTTCTTCTTGGTCGGTTCTGTGTTATTTTGGATAAGTCTTAGCTTCTTGTTGTTAAGGTTTGCACATGTGATTTCTTAATATAAGAGTTTTCGTTTATATTTATTAAATCACAAAAATTGCATAGTAACGATTTAAAGAGAAAATTTCTGAAAATTAGCCTGTTACATACCAGTTGGCTAACACAGTAAAATAATGTATAGTACTTCTTAAGGTATGGATGCAGTTTTTGAAAAAGGAAAAAAAAAAGAAAAGAAATAATTTCCTGGATTTTAAATATTTTGATGCTGCCTTTTAAAAATGCTGTTAAATTTCCATATTAAATTTTTAAAATCTAAAGATGCAAGACAAACTTTTGTCTGTTGTATACATTCCCTGGACATCTCATATATTTCAAACCTTGGTGAAACAGTTAAATAATAAGAAATAAAACACTTTGGAGAGGTCAGCTATATTCTATGAAAATTGGTGTTCCCTTTGATACCACTGAATACCTACAGGAAAAAATCATATTTCTGAAAACATATCTTTGACAGTGCCCATTACAACTGCAATTTTTGTTTATAAGATATAAAGCTAATATGAACACATGTACAATCTATTACTTCATTTTATAAGAACAAAGGATGAAAAAGTCATTCACTTTCCTAGTTGGTACTGTCCATGTTCCTAGGAAAGAGGAAAGTGGCATATTAAAATTAGACACACATTTCTTCAACTGGTACAAGCAGGTCTCTTTGAGACGTCAATATTTTATGAACTGGTTTGCCTTGTAATTGGGAAAGCTAGTGATTTAAAAGTAAAATGACAATCAAGCAGCCAATGTGAGAAATTAGGCAATGTCCATTATATCAGAGATGTGCATAATTTATGAACTCTGAATTTCAGCAAAGAAAATAAAAAGTCTGATTGTCTTAGGGTGTGATTGAACCCAGCTGAAGTGTTTTCTGTTTTCCCAGAGATATCAGTAGCTTGCAGATCAGATCCGTTCTGCTCAAATCAGGAATTACCCAGACCTCTTGTTTCCGAGCAGTGAAAGAATTGTGGGTGACGTGCTGGTTGCATATTGTCACGGGCATAGCAATCACAAAATTACACAGCTTTTCATTCTTGAAGAACTGACGAGGGGAGTCAGCAGAACTGTTACCTTGGAATTCTCGAGGGCAGTTCAGCCTGTTTAGGGAGACTATTGGCAGAACACCTTGGGAAGCAGTCCTGAGGGACAAAGGATGATGTCTGGGTGTGAGTGCCGATCTGCTGGAGGGCAGGGGGGCTCTGCAGAGGGATCTGCCCAGGCTGGATCCATGGGCCAGGCCAGTTGTGTGAGGTTCAACCAGGCCAAGTGCTGGCTCCTGTCCCTGGGTCACAGCAGCCCCTGCAGCTCCAGCTGGGACAGCGTGGCTGGGAAGCTGCTGAGTGGGAAAGGCCCTGGGGGTGCTGGACACGAGGGGCTGGACACGAGCTGGGGGTGCCCAGGGGGCCAAGGAGGCCAAAGGCCCCGGGCCTGCGTCAGCCATGGAGGGGCAGCAGGAGCAGGGCAGGGCCCATCCCCTGTGCTGGGGCACGGCTGAGGCCACGCCTGGAATCTGTGCTCAGCTTTGCTTGCTCACAGCAAGAAGGACACTGAGGGGGCTGGAGTGTGTCCAGAGAAGGAAACAAAGCTGGGGAAGGGTCTGGAGCACAGGCCTGAGAGGAGTAGCTGAGGGAACTGGGAGTGGCTGAAAAGAAGCTCACGGCAGACTTCATTGCTCTCTACAATGACCTGAAAGGAGGTCCCAGCCAGGTGGGGCACAGCCTCGGCTTTCAAGTAAGGGGTGATAGAATTATGGAAGAAAGCTTCAATGTGTGCCAGGAGAGGTTTAGACTTGATATAAGGAAAGAATTTCTTCTCTGAGAGTGTGGTCGGGCATTTGAGCAGGCTGCCCAGGGCAATGGTGTAATCGCTGTCCCTGGAGACTGTTTAAAAGACACATAGCTGTGCTGCTTGGGGATGTGGTTTAATGGAGAGGTGGCAGCGCTGGTTTAATGGCCAGCTTTGATGATCTTAGAGGTCTTTTTGAACCAAATGAAAAAGAAACTCACAAGAACAAAGAAAACACCTCTCCCCCCCGCTCCCCCCCCCCGCCTTATATCTGCATAAACAAAGCTTTTGAGAGTTTCATTTGTTTGTTTGTTTGTTGGTTCATTTAATTGCTGAAATGTTTTAATTGAATCTTGTCTTAGGGAATTTCTAGTCCCCATTGAGAAGAAAGGAAAAATAGCTACAAAAGTATAGAGCCATTGCCAGTGGGTTTAAACAGAGAGAAGTTACTTAAAATAACATTTAGTTGACCTATAACAGAGGCTAATTACACAGTGTCATCAGAAGCTATTAACAAATACTTAAGGTATTTCTTATAGGGACCCTACTTAGACCTGATCTTAGTTTTGACCACATGCAGGCATACAGTCATGTTTAACACTCTTCCCCTGTGTCAAGGACAGTGGAGAATGACAAACACAGATTCAATTTCAGCAGAATTATCATGTCTTCCTGTATTGGTGAAATCTCTGTGGGATAAGAAAGTTTTCTTCCACAGAAACATTGCTTCAAAGCAGAGCTAAATTTTGGTACAAACAAAAGACAAAGGAGAAAATAGGAAAAAGAAAAGAAAAAAAAAAAAACAAGATCTTGCAAACCAGCATCAGAAAGACTGTTATTCCCATTCAGGCAAAGAATGTAATCTATTTCCCAGAACCATGTATTAATATACATTTAGATCTATCTGTCCTGCTAGCTATGGCTATATCTAACCACAATAAAACAGTTGAGCACTCTCAAGTGTTATGCCTTTAAGTTAAACTTTATTGAAATAAAATAAGGAAAGAACAATACATTTTGCATTCTTCAGAAGCCAGTGTTCAATAAATACTAAGTTTTGATCGATTGATACAGTGTCATATTTGACTAAAGAGGTGGGAAAGTTGCTACTGTTGCTTTGTGCTGGCTAGAAGAAGAATGCACTATTGATTTTATATGTTGGATGGGCTGTCAGCGTACAGTGCATTGTTGATTTTGACTTTTATAGCCAACATGTTTCCTTTAATTGGATCATTTGTAAAAGAGAGGAGGGTACCTGTTCCCTTCTGACAGTGACTGATTACAATCATTTCATGTTTGTCAATATTTGATAAACCCACGGTTACCCAACAACATGGCTGAAAGCAGCATCTTTATGCATTTGCTTGTTTCCCTTCTTTCCTGTTTCTGATTTCAGTCTCTGTATAACCAGAAAGTTGTGCCAGCAACTCCTTCTTCTTCATCTTTTCATTTCTTTCTTTCTTTTTTTTTTTTTTTCCTGAAATATTTTTTGTGAGTTCTCACTTCTTGTAGAGGAAGAGAAAGTGAGTAAGGAGGAGAGGAAGAAAATTTTTATTCTGAGTGAATATTGCTGCCAATATCTCTTGATAACAGAAAAATTCTGGGGCACCCATTACTGCCCTTGACCTTGTTGCTCTCATTGCTATTTTTGATGATTAGGTGCAGTTCTGTAACTTTGAGACTGAGCTTTCCACTGTCTAATGGTGAAATAAAAACCAAGATACCTTATATGTACCTAAAATTTTGTCTTCCTTTTTTTTTCTCCACATTCTTCTCATTATTATTATTAACTTTTTTTTCCCTCCAATATTCTGGATGCAAATTAAAATATCACTACAGAGAGGCCTGGAGCTCAGGGAAGAACAGAGATGTGTGCACAAAGCATTGCTATAAATTATTTGAAGAGAATTCATGTTGGTATTTTAATTGTGTCTTTGATGCTCAGTTCACAGATGGCTGATAATTTCATCTGATGTACTGAACAGTTCTATGTTTTACTCTTGAAAGAGAAGATGCATTCACAAGTCAGGCTCAATCTTTGTTCTCTCCTGCTTAGTGAGGCAAAACCTCTTTCATTTTCACCTATGTTAATTAGGACTAGTAATGTAGATGTAATGCCATCAGGGCAGGAATATCTTCAAGGCACACATGGCTGTGAGGTGGAGCAAACGCTCTTGGCCACAAACCTCACATCATGATCAGAGCCTTAGGAAATCTTCTCCAGGGCATGATGGAAGAACCTTGTTTGAGACAAAGCATCCTTGTTTGGGAAGATTCAAAAGAGGCAGAAAGAACCTGTGTTCTTTGCATCTCTGAAAATCTGGTTTGCAAATGGAGTAGATGGTGAGCCTTGCGTGGGCAGCTGCCCTGTTAGCAACAGGTGAGGGACATCCTTCCTGCAGTCAACACAGAGGCACTACCTGTAGGATTATATTCCATATTGCCAGATGTGAGAAAGCTACACATTATTCTTTTGTACTTCATTTGCCTGGGAAAGAACAGCTACTAAAATGTGGCCTGCCTGAGGAGAGAGACAGGCTTCCTGTCTCTACTTGCTTTCCTCAGATGGTCATGCAAGCAGGGCTGTCCACTGGTGTCCCTAGGAGATGAACACAGAGCACAGAAAATTCCTTCTAATTCTATGTCCATTCCTCCTAAGGGTCCTGGAAGCCTCCAAAAACAAGTAGAAGGGAGTCAGAGGCACACACAACTACTTCAGGTTTACTTTAACATAGGTGGAGGAGGAAGAAGAGGGACCAACTTCAGGGATTAAGGGAACAGATGAATTCCAGCTGCTGATCTCAGTGTCAGAACAAAACAATGTGCTCTTCAAAACAAGACAGCTCATCTTTTTCCAAAGGAACATAAAATATAGCTTTAATGCCACAGTGTATGTAAACCAAGAGGTCACCAAGCAGCAGCTGACAAAAAAAGGTAAGTGCAAAAGAAGAATTCAACAAACTAAATTGCGCTGTATATCACTTTCTCACCATCCCTTCATTCCCCTTAAAATTAGAAGATATTTATCCACTAAAAAACACAGTGGATTTAAGGCAGTCAGAATCTTGTGGACTTTAAGTCCTGAGCACTCAAGGACTCAGAAGCTGCCTGAGTGCCTGGCAGGTAGCAGAGGTTCACATGTGGCCCAACAAACACACACATGTGCACTTCACACAGAGCAGCAAAGACAGGGAGCAGTGCCTTTACCCAGCTTATCTGCTCTAGTTTTCTTCCCACAACCATCTTGATTCCTGCATTCTTCTGTTCCTGTCCCCTCCCAAATCGACTCACTTCTAATTACATTTTCCCCATTGGATCCAGAATTGAGACCTTCACACCTAAATTTGTTGTTTCTGTTCTTGCTGCTTTTTTCAGCTTCTCACTCTTTGTTTTTTTGCATGCAGCAATTACTGTTGTTAGGCTGAGTAACTTCTCATCTTCTGGTCGAAGAAATAAACATTGTACCAAGGACCAGTCATCTGCCAACCTAACTTGATGGATAAAAGAGCCTTGATGGATAAAAAAACCTTCTTTCTTTTGCAAGAATGACATTTTCTTGTTCATATATATTTCCATATATAGATGGATATAAATAAGTGCAAATTTATATGAGATACATATATATGTGGTATATTTATTATTTTTTTCATCAAAATATATTATTCTCATAATATTCATGCTGCTCAGTCAAAACATTCTCTTCACTTAAAAAAGAAGATTTTAGTCTGCTTTAGAGTTGAAAGACTTACACAGTTTCCTCATATAGACGGAGACAAAATTAGTGTATAAGTTTGTGGCTATTTGGATTGCAAATTTGACACCAAATCTAAAATGAAAAGTAGCAGCTCCAAGTGTTTAAGTAAATCTGAAACACAGCTTTTTCCTACGAAAGAAAACTTTCCTAGTAAGGAAAACCACTCCTTAATCAGAGCTGTTTTTGAAGTTGGGTGCTTATGTTATTGTTTTGTAGGAGGAATAGAGACCACTTTTTAGGATAGAAATGATTGTAATTGTTAAATCCCTTTTTAAATAGATGCTCAAAGATCTTATGACCCAGCTCCAGACTTCAAGAGTGTAGACCCACTGCATATAATTAATCATTTTTAATGATCACTGGAAAGAAACAAACACTTCTTTCATGAAGATGTGTAGCAAATTTGCCTGTACTTATTTGCATCCCAATTTATGTGATGGCTTTAGAAATCTACATTAAATAAGATAGTTAAATAAGCAATTAGAGAATCCCAGGATCATAGAACAATTTGGACTGTAAAGTGCCTCTAAAGCCATCTAATCTAACCCCCTGCCATGGACAGGGACATCCTTAATTAGATCAGGTAATATAGATCACGTACTGTTAGACTAGTGTATTGATATAAGAGTAGCAGATCTGGTTTCAGTTTTCTCCTGGATTGTATTTTGGGGTGATGGTTGTTCAATGCTTATGCTAAAACTGGGTACCATTGGAAAAAAAAAAAAAAAAAAGAGTTCAGAGAAAGAGACTGAAGAGAATGACTTTTTAACATATTTTGTCAGGTCAGCTAGTGTGTCAGTGTTGGTTCTAGTCCCTTTTCCCCAGTTCAGGTCTGTGTTTTGTAGAAGCAGTCTTCAGACCAAATGTATCATGTAGTCAAAAATAATTTTTTTTCTTCTTTCTCAAAAGTAGACCTTGTCAAAAGTAAACACACAGAAATGTGGAGTTTTAAGCTCTAAAACAACAAATTAAGCATCTAAAATATTTTATCTGTTTTTCAAAAATGTAACATTTTTCTATGGAAATCATACAAATCATTCTGCATTTTGAAATGTGAATCACAGTATTTTACTCAAAGAGTGCTTCATTATTTCCTTCTTGATATATTCTGGAGTTGATACCAAGACCTGCTTGTCACATATACATTGTGTCTTGTATATAACAGGGTAAATGAGAGTTGCTTTTGGACTTTACAGTTAAACCAAAATACACGCTTATACCACCCTGAAATCACAGAGTTTTCAATACCCCAGCTTCTGAGAAGCATGTGTACCTCAAAAATTCAAATCCATTTATACTTTTCTCTTATATACTGACATTTTACTTGCCCTTTTTTTCCTTCTTATTTTAAGTGGGAAATGTTGAAAAATATAACTGTGTATTTCTTTTTTCACTTAAGAGGAAAAAATACACACCATATGCACATATCCTATCAATTTTTTTTTTTTTTAGATTTTATTTTGGGTCTATGTGTAAGTGGAATCCAAATAAGTGCTCATCACATTCTGTGCAGCTCAATAAAATGCTCAGTCAGTCTAGTAGGTCTCACGTCCTGCACTGCATTACCATCTCTATTAAACATACCATTTGGTTAAAGATATGTATCCAAAAGAATGATTCCAATTAGGTGGTGATCATTATGAACGAGTGCCTACTATTTTTTCCAGCAGTGTGCATTTGTGTCACCTGAAGAGAGAGTTCCATCTCCTATTAATTTTTATCCCTGATCTTATCCCTGTCACTGCATTCAGGTTCCCTCATCCATTTTAGGTCCTTCTTATTCACACCAATACCTCTAACCAAAGTATGCATGGCTGCTAATATCACACCTTAATTGGGGATATTAGCAAGATAGCCCAGCTTTAGTCTTTTAAGCACCCTGGGTGAAATTTCTATGGGAACAGATTTGCAAATCACCACATGCTTGCCAGAATATTCTTTCTGAAAAGCACAAGCGAGCCTGAGCGCACACACTTTCACACACAACCCCACACAAACTCCTCCTCAAAGCCTTTCTTTTAAGGGACTAGTCATTTTTATTCATTTCAATAGCAAGTGTGAAATACAAGCTTGTCATCTCCCTTTTGCAGTACTGCAACCCAAAATTATAAATGGGCTGACATTTATATGAGACCAAAATTTAGTGTTGCATTGGTAGTGGGTATTGAAAATGTTTTGATATGACAGATGAAATACCTGCTGCAGAAACCTTTGTTAGACTTCAGCTAACTATATCTGGCTAGAGGGAAAAAAGACAGGGCTTCAGGCAACTAAATTTAATGGTATTTCACTAGCTCCCTCCCCCAGTCCCACCCCAAAATACTGTAGGATTCATGCCTTCACATCAAGGTTTTAAAAACTGTATCCACTTGACAAGCATGTCTGAAGTCACCTCCTCAGTCTCCTGATAATTTCTGGTGACCTGTGCAGAATATTCAGTGTTGACTGAACAAGACAAGACAGGACCACATGTGGCAGGTTGGATCCTGAGACTTCATTATCTGTATTTCAGAACAGTCATGGTACTTGGTCAAAATCTACATCTCTTCACATGTGAATTGCATTAGAAAGATGCTGCATGTAGTGGGCTTCAGTCAGAATATGTTTGTGTGAAAACTGTCTTAAACAAAATTTAGATTTTGTTCCTGTTTAGTGTCTGCTAAATTAGGACTGAAGTGCAATTTAGCCAGTCAGTAGCCCTTAGCCCAAGTTTTCTTAGAGTCAGAAACAGAATGCAAATACTCTCAAATTTTTTCCAGGGATATTTTTTCAGTTCCCTCCAGAGAACCAATGCAGTAGTTATTTTCTGGTGATGGTTACTTATTCAGGTTCTTACCTGAGCTGCCTCTATACAAGGAATAAGACAAAAAGTCTCATGGGACCAGTCAGAACCAAGTAAGGGAGTAAGGAAGTAAACTAAAATAAATTATAGCAAACAGGTAAGCTTTTGCTTTACATTTGAGCCTAGCTCAAATTTACTTTGAATATTGACTCTGAAGACACCTCTGAATATATTATTTTTAAATCTGAACTCTTCTGCCACTACATAATCTTATAAACATATTTCAAAACTCTTCATACAAGGAAACAAGAGAGAGTGGTGTACAAATATATAGGCTGCACTTCATTAAAGTTACCAAGTTCATTTTCCTTGGAGTCAAGGCAAGCTGGACTTCTTTTGAAGATTAAGTTTGATGAAAGTCCAAATTTGTAATTATTAGGATGTCAGCAAAGCTATCCTCCCCTTTTCTTTATAAACTTTAGTCCTTTCATAAAAGTCCTTTCTAACAAGGAATTTTTGGAGACATAGAACTATGCTAATTATGAAATCAACTCAAGTCCTGCTATTAGACAAACCTAATCTGTCGATCATAGAGACATGGGGAATAATGAAGTAAAATAAGTCAATTCTATCTAAATAGATTGCATGTCCTAGATAAGATAACTATGAACACAAACTTTCAGCTGTCTTTTTCTGTCGAATTTTGCTTCTCAGAGGATTTGAGGTTTGGCTTTCTTTTTACACTGTGCTGAATTTCCCTGTCATAAATTGTGGCTTGGGAAAATGCAACATGAATAACTGAGTCCCATCTCTAGCCAGAATATTTACTAAGTGAATGCTTAATTTTTGGAACATGAAGATTTCTCCATGCTTGGAAAATGAATTAGTGCTGGAACAAAAAAGGAGTAACAGCAGTTTAATAGTAGTAGAAGTGATAGAACATAGTGGTAGTGATAGTAGCACATTAGTACTACTACTACTACTACTGCTACTACTACTTGGAAAACTAGTAACACAGGAAAAGGGTTGGAATATATTTGAGAAGTCTATCTACCTTCCCTAGAGTATTCCTAACTATATGTTATCAAATATAATATCTTTTCTAAATGAGAAATGCCACAATGTCATGTTTTTGACTACGTCAACTTGCTCTTTCATCAAAATATCTCAAAGTCAAATATTAATACAAACAATAATTAGGCAGTTGTGTTTTTTGTGCTCAATCTTTGTACTTTGCTTTCATTACCAGACTGCAGCTATCAAAGACAATGGTGTAGTAGCTGTGGCAAGGTTTTGGAATCTAACTTCACATATTTGCTACTGAAACCTGCAATCGGGTCAGTCCTCTTAAAAAAAAAAAAAACAAACTCATGCACCTAATTAACAATTATTTGGGGTAGGATAATTCATACATTAGAAAGACTGATTTCTCAGGAAAAGAACATTTTGGATGCTCAAAATAAGAGCTCTGAACAATTGCATGATAGCCTAAATCCAAGTGAAAGCAGTCACAACTTAGATATCCCAGAATGGCTGTGCATTTTCCCCTGTGAGTCCTGGATCTGTTCATTTAAAATGTTGGTTTTTTTGCCAGCTTTGTGAAGATGACAAACTGTGGTGCAAAGCAAAGGCCTGATTCTGCACCTCAGTCTGTGTGTTTAAACAAACCCCTCTGTGGTGCCCCAACCAAAGGATGTTAGACATAATTAAGCCTGGATCTCTACTCATGGACAGATTCATTCTTCAAACATCCCACACAGTATCCAATAAGGACCAGCAGACTGAGCAAGTACAGACCTATTTATCTGAGGGAGAATTTGCACATTTCAACTTTTCCTAATATTTTGTATTTCAGCCTCACAACTGCAGACACCCATTAGTTTTCTTTCTATCATTTTAAAGTTAATTGAACAATTTCCTTACACATGCCCACACACACTCAGACAAATGTATACCAAGAAACAAGTTCATGTTAAAGTGTCACTTCCCACAGACCCAAAAATGTCCCATTAGTAAAAAGAATGGATCTTAAAAACTGATTTCTTTCAATAGAGCTGTGCACTTCAGCTTGTGTACAAATTACACATCACCGGTTAAAAAGAAGATGCGCATAATGTAGGGAATGAACTGTTTCAACTTTTTTTCCCCTTTCCT
Source organism: Ammospiza caudacuta (assembly GCF_027887145.1). Classification (NCBI taxonomy): domain Eukaryota; kingdom Metazoa; phylum Chordata; class Aves; order Passeriformes; family Passerellidae; genus Ammospiza; species Ammospiza caudacuta. The sequence continues at coordinate 81,577,069 of NC_080632.1, read as the reverse complement.
TGCTGCTATAATTTTTATATCTCATTTTACCTCTGTAATTAAGACAGGTCTGGTAGGTATTTAAATTAGCCTGGCTTTCATCTCTATCACACATTCATTTCAAAACTTTTATGAATATTTAATAGAGGTTTTATAATTCATGGTGATGTGATGAACAGCCTTTTGGCCGTTAAGTCAATTGACAGAAAGGAAAAAAAAAAAAAGGAAAAAAAAGAACCCCTCTCTTCAGGCAGAAATAATAACGATTCTATTTCTGTTCCTAGATTGGTGATTACACAGTCACCTGTTTTCACATTAAACTTTGATGATAAATTACTCAGCAACCATGATAATATCAGAAGTTTTACTGGCCAGAACAAATTGCCAGTAATTGCTTGTATGATAAAGGGAAAGAGCTGTTTCGTAGTCCTTCTGTCCTTCCCCTTAGGGAATATCTGAAACCCCACAATCAAACTGGTTCTCTCCATATATATATTTTTTCTCTCTCTCTTTCCTTCCCCTCTCTGTTCTCTTTCTTTTCCTTCCAGCCCACCCCTTTTTTTTTTCTTTTTTTTTTTTAATTTCAAATCACTTCAAAGGCAACTCTCTCAGCATTTTAAGAATATATTAACATTCCATTAACACTGTCATGGTTTTTGCATGCCTATCAAGAACACAGGCCGAGGAGGCCAGTTAAATTTCGTATAAGTCTGAGTTCAAAACACGTTCATTTATTTATTTATTCACTTTCATTCAGTGCAGTCAATATATACTGTAAAACCATATTTGGGTGGGGTACTGGCAGTAGATTTTCAAGCCTAACAAAAGATGCAGTCATGAAGCATGCATTTTGTACAGAATTTTTCACAGAGAACTAGCTCTTATTATTATTACCCTCATCATCAGAGATAAATCACTACAGTAAATCACCACTGCTGTTCTTATTGCTGTTATTGTTATCATTACAGTAATTTTGCAATTATTATGATTATAATTTTTCTTATCAATGTCAAAACTAGGAACTTTGTCAAGTTCAGAGCTCTCTTTATGATAGATCTCCTAAAAGCAGAGGGCAGTATCATTTCCCCATTGTGAATCACAATTACAGCATTCACTGCACTGGGAGAATTTATCTCTGTGCTCTGGGCAATAGCATGACATGGTTCTGCTTTTTGGGAACCCATAGGAGTAAACTCCAACCCTGGCAGCAAGAGGCCTTCGCTAGTGCAATGGTGGTCTTCCAGATCTATCCAAGATTCCCAGAACCTGTGGGTCTCCATCAAGTATCAGCAGATAGCTGGGTCCCCTGATCTTTTATGTGCCTAGACTTCAAAGCAAACTACAAAAACAACAATGTTTGTTTACAAAATTTAATGTATGTGGGTTGTTGTATGTATTTGTACTACAGGGGATTTTTCAGAGGAAGAACAGGCTGTGGGGAAGAAACCTGTCTCTGTTAATTTGTTGAGGGGAGGTTGTGTTGTTTTGTATTTGGGTTTCTTTCCTTGAAAGATTGACAATTTTTTAAAATGGCCCAGAAACAAGGATCTTGATCACATTCACAAAAAAAAAAAAAAAAAAAAAAAAGGAAAAGAAAAGAAAAAGAAAAGAAAAGAAAAGAAAAGAAAAGAAAAGAAAAGAAAAGAAAAGAAAAGAAAAGAAAAGAAAAGAAAAGAAAAGAAAAGAAAAGAAAAGAAAAGAAAAGAAAAGAAAAGAAAAGAAAAGAAAAGATAGTTTAAAGGTGTTGGTACTTATTACTGTGTTACAACTATTCACATGTTTAAAACCACACACATGCAGTGCTGAGTCAGTATACATAAAACCAGAGTGGGAACTGGAGTGCTAAACACTAGTATATTGGGGAGGTTTGTGGAAGACACAGAGAGAGGACAGACAAAATAATAAATAAATCAATAGCAAATTCACTTTCCTGTTATCCTAGAATACGAATTTACTGAGTAAAAAAGAATAACAGAAAAATATATTCATTATTATTATTCAAAACCTTTTTCAGAAGAAGTCTGAGTTGTGCCAGTACACCATACATGACAACAAAGGTCTCACTGGATATCTGGGGTTTGCACCCCTTTTCTTCATAGGCTCTGTGAAGATAAATGTAGCTCAAAATTCAGTAGAGGGTGATCTAGAGATGATTACTTTTAGCTTAAGGGGTTAAATTAATCATCAATATCTTTATCTTAAAAATCCTTTCTTCCTTTCTCTTCAAAGGAATCTTCAGAGCTTCAGCTCTAAATAAAAAGGGAGGGAAAAGGCCTTGTCATGCAAACGTGAGCACATAAACATGAAGCCTTATTTCTATTGCTTTTGATGTGTGAACACAATGCCATTCTCTAGCTGGCAAGTACCCAGATGCTTTCTTCTTTATTGCTGGCTGGAGCACCTAATAGGCATAAACTAACTGCAAACAGGACCCACATGGATTTTAGCACATTTAGATCTTGAATAATTTAAATCATTTTATTTCAGTGATGTCAGATTGATTCAAATAAGCAAATGTTTACAGGATTGTAGATGTGGAAGACTATCAATCTAAGATTTCAGATTATTTCTCCTCCAATACTGCCTATTTCTTTTGATAATATAATCTTGATCATTGGAAATTTCACACCTATTCCTATCTTTAAGGACATGTGTTTTCACATGTAATAGAATCTTAGAATCTTATCAAACTGTGGCTGTACAGGATCACAAGATACCATCTAATTCATCTGTCTGTCCTATGGTCAGATCAGATCTGCCTTCATCATTTTTAACAGGAGGCTGTTCAAATAATTCTTAAAGGATTCAGTGGTGATATCTCTACATCTTTCCTAGCAGCAGATTTCAATGCTTCACTTTTCTTTTCATTGGAATGGCTTTTGTTCTTTCTAGAGGGAATCTTCTTGCTGAGTTTTTAAGCCCAATCCTTATCTTGTACAGTAAACAAATTATCCTCTTCCTTATTCCATTTTTAACTTGAAGCCATTTCCATTGCCCCTCTCTATCATCTGTACACAGACAAAGCATTCATTTCAATTCATTCATTTTAAAAACAGTAAAATTGAAAACAATGGATACCATAACATAGCAACACTAAATTGTAAGGTTGAGGGATGAGTTTATATGTCTTCTTTGCAAAACTCTGTTCCATATTTAATGCCCATAACTGACTGCTCCTTTTCTTGTGATTGAGAAAATCACATATTTCATTGTTTTCTATGCAATATTTATGTAGTTTAACATGCTTACTTCAATGCACATATCCCCCCTTGGCTGAGCATTTCTCCCTACACCTGGGAAGGAATAACCCCATGTAACAGTACAATTTGGGGAATAACCAGCAGAGAAAGCCTTGATGGTCATGATGGCACCAAGGTAAGCATTAGCCAGCAGCACACCTTGGAGCAAAGGCCAGCAGCCACCTGAACTGTGTTAAACAGAGCCTTGCAAGCAGGGAAGCAAGATAACCCTTCCCTTCTGTCAGTGTGTGTCACTGGTATCATATTCCTATTGTGACATTTCTAGATTTCAGTACCCAGAACTGGGCTAGCCAGTAAGGAGAGATGTGGAATTAATACAGAGGGTCCAGTGAAGGGACAGACACAAAGAAAGGACTGGAACATCTGTCATATCAAGAGAGGCTGAGACAGCTGGGACTGTTCATCCTGGAGAAGTGTCACGGGAGAACTTACCTGTAGGTATAATCTGAAGGAGTGAACAAGGCAGACTCTTCCCAGCAGTGGACAGGGACAGGACAAGAGGCATCACACAATGAACACAAGTAGTGGTGTCTGAACTGTACTTGTACTTGTACTTGTCAGCTATTCATTCTTTCCTGGTAATCCTCTTCTTACAGAACTGATTGAGCTAGTACTGGTGCGAAGTAAATGAACTGTTCCAGGCAAATCCACTCAGGTGGTTGTGTAACACTTCCATGAATGCCAGGCTTTTACAAATTGCTAAATATTGTATGATTTCTCTTTTTCTTGGAACTGAATATAGCCTGACTAGGTTATCAGTCTCATCCTTCTTACTCAGTTCCTCTACCCCAGTCTCTAAAAGTTATTTTGAATCAATGGCAGTGATTACTAAGAAATTATTTGGGGAAGTGGACTTTTTTGTGGCAGATTCAAATACCTTGATTTTCAAAAGACCTACAGAACATACCAAAAACAATGTTGACTTTTTCAAATTAAATACCTTCAGAATCTTTCTGGTTTTGAACATCTTCTCATATTGTACAAGGATTTTTTTCCCCACAGTAAAATCTTTGTTACAATTGAAGTTAAAGGATTTTTGCAAATATATAGAGGGAAAATATCTGACCTTAAGACAGTCCATACAGCATGAATTGAAGAATATAATATTTGAAATTATTTTTTAAAAGGGATATAAATTCAGTAGGACTTCTACTATGTATTATATTGTACTTTATAGCAAAAAAGAAATATATTTTCTTAATGTGAATGGGCATAGACTGTTCTACAGAAACAAATAAATATCTTGTTCAGGAAGAAGTCAAGTCTATATTGTAAGGATTACTTTCTTATTTGCAGTGTTATAAAGAAAGGCATCTGGACATGTGGATGCATTAACCCACTTCTGAGCTCTTCAATGACATGTTTTATTACTCTGGGGAAAACTTTTAAGGTCTCCTTTCCATTACTTTTCCATGGTGATATATTTTGACTCTACAGTGTTATTATGTTTTTACTAAGGTACTATATGGATGTATAAAATAATTTTCACAAAATGTGCAGGCTGTATTGCTCATGCACAGTAGCAGAATTCTCCCTGAAGCACATAGTACAGTCCCTTCGTCTGCCTGTTTCTGTTTTTCTGTGTTCAGATTTTTCTCACATATACATATACATTCAGAAAAAGGACCAACAAACAAACAAACAAACCTCCGCCTCCCCCAAAAAAGGGAGGGTTTTTTTAGTTTTTTGGGTTTTTTTTTACAGAGTGATACTGAGAAAAACTGGAATTGCTAGTTACAGGATTTTATACAAAAGGGGAATAGGTTTTTCTTTTCTTGTTGCTCCTCCTTTTGTGGTTTTCCCCCTGAATTTGCACATAGACTTTATCACTCCTAGCTGTGGTGTTCATTTGTCCCACTGACTGCATGAACAGCCTGAGAACCTGAGGCTCTGGGGTCATTCCACCAGCTCCAGCATCCCATTCTTTTGAAAATCCAGAGTCTCTACTAAGCTCCCGAATAAAGGGGTCACAGAGATGGTCCATAGCAAATATTTCAGTAACAGCTGGGAGCATAGAGCATTCAATGAACCAAGCAGAGAGATAAAAGCATCCCTGGTGAAGATGGCAGTAGGTCCCCAGATGTTCCTGTTCTCACCCTTCCTCTCCTCCAAGTATTGCACAAGTGGTGGCACCTCACTACTTCAGGGGACCCTATTTATTAAACACTTAACCCACTTACCATTTTTTCATCATGCAGGGACTCTTTCATCCCCAGCCCAACACGTTCTGGATTGATTTTCCAAAGATTGAAACAAGGTGAGGAAGGCATTGCCCTCCAGTATTTGTGTTATTTTACAGTAGTCGCCTTGAGACAATGCGTATTGGGGCTTGGGCACCATTAACAAATATGTTAACTTTATGTGACAACTGATTAATTTTAGTTTAAGGTTATGAATACAAAAGAAAGCATGCTGGTATATAACGTGAATTTTAATGATGTCACTGCACTAGTAAAAGATGAGAAAGATAATTTAATTTGCTTTCTCTGAAAGGTCAGTTCTCTTGAGATGATATTTTCCCTGAGGGTGTCAATGCCCCTCACTCTTCTTTCTTGCTTTTACTCTTCCTTTAGAAAGTCAGCATTTATATTTAAACAGAGGAGTATCTGAGCTTTTTCTTCTCGGGTTTTTTTTTTTGTTCTTTTTCTTTTTGAAAAGTAGTTTCAAAGGGAAAAAAAAAGACAAAAAAAAAAACCCCAAAGAATCCCAGATGTTTCATTTTGAAATTCAAGCCCATAAATATTTAGACAATGTGCTTCTTGGTATTTTAGTTCCTTGTGTCTGTGCATGTTGCACCTAAGTAGTTAAGTGTGGCACGGAATCTGGAAGCATAAACACAATAAGTTCCTGGAGTCGTTTTACATTTGTACCTTGGAACGTGGCAGTGGGGAAAAAAGAATAACATGGAATGGAATAATTCAATTTTCATATTACACATGAAATATTTCATTTGGGAACCTATAACCACCTCTGGCAAGTGCTGAGCTCTTTTTGTTGCAAGGCAGGTTGACCCTACAATTCACTGTTTTGCAGCAAACTCTGGACACTTCAAACCCTAGGAATCAAAATAGCAATTTTTTTTTTTAGCCAATCAGCAACACAGTAAATTAATACCTAGTTAGCTTTTTTTGCCACCATTTGCATTTTTTAACAATTTTTAAGTTATAAAAGTAATTTACCAATATCTTGGGAAAAACTGGCACTGGTGATTGGGTTGACCACATGTAACTCTGTTTGAGAAATACTTTCTCCTAATGATTTGTATTCATGTCATCAAGATAACGCAATTCACCTTCGTTCTTCTTGGAGACAGCATTTACAGACTGTCCTGAGATTTTCCCTTTTTCATCTCTCTGGAAAAATTGCAAAGATATTTAATTTAAATTAAATGAGAGTCTTATAAATGTGATGGTAAAAAAACAAACAAAACTTGAACCACCAGAATGAAAGCTGATTCAAATGAAGCTAAATCAGAACCTAAAGAAACCATGGTTTATTTTGATTTCTACAGGATAGTTTCTGACAAATGAAGGAAAGCTGGTGCACTACAGAGATCAGGATTTTGAAAGAAGAGCAACTCTGGATTTTTTTTTCAAGATATATGGTCTGAAAAAAATCAAGAATCTATCTCCTTGGCATAGGGGTAAGGTGTGAGAAGAATAATGATAATAGGTAGAGGTGGACTGAAAAAATAAGGACGTGAATAAGTATTTCAAGGGCTACAAGATTAATTAGAGAATGTAAAAGAGAACACTTACAAAGAAAAATGAACTGAAGTTGGCCCAACAGTGGAACAGGTCTATTAGGGTGATCAAAACAACGGAAAACCTGTCAATGGAGACAGACTGGGAAAACAAGGTTTGTTTACTCAATAAAAATTAAAACTTAGAAGGATATGATGGTTGCTTATAAATAAATGAAGGGAGAAAACACAAAAGAGAGACATGAACTATTTAGCCTAACACTAGTGTTGGCATAAGAATGAATAGAGTGGGTTGACTAGGAACAAATTGAAGCTAAAAAGAAAATGCAGAAAATTGTAAGTTGCTAGAGCAGTGAGGTTTCAGAGTCACCTTCTAGTGAGGGATATGGTGGAGAACAGTGAAGACATCAGTAAATTCATGCATATATTTATAAATTATACTATGCAGTCTCTATAGTCACAGAAGTCTGGCTTTCTTTACTTTTAGAGAAAGCTGATGCCTGTGTGCTCATATGTTCATATGTTGCTAAAGTAGAAAGTAATGATAGCTGAATAAGAAAAGGCTGTGTGTGAATAAAATAACACTGGTCATATAAACCAGCAACATTTGTATTAATTAACCATTCAGTAACAGCATCATAAATCAAAGATTTTTTTTCACTTATATCTGCATGACTTACACCTTTCACAACTTCAATTTTTCAGGGATCTTTCTTATGTTTGGTATTTAAGTAATAAAACATTTTAAAAGTTGTGCAAAACAATAAAAAAAGCTCACTGCCATCAACCTGTCTTCAGTTCTAACTTCAAAAACATCTTGTGCATTATATATTGACCAGTGTAATTGTGTAATTTTTTGTAATCTGTTCCAAGTACATGTTTATTGTAGATTCTGAGTAAAATAAGCCCAAGGATGCAGAGTCAGATCCTGAACTCCTTGAGAGCATTACCTATCCAAAGTCTTAGTGAGACTGACAGAGTAGCATGTAAAGCTACTATTTATTACTATTAAAGCTAATATTTTAGATTTCAGGTTACTTCATTCTGGGAATTTTATATAGATGTCACTTTTTTTCTTCATATCATTTTATGAAGTCAACCAATCTTATAAAAGATGTCCCTGCCTATGGTCAGGTATTTGGACAAGATGATACTTAGGGTCTCTTTCAAACCAAATAATTTATAATTCCATGAAAAAAATGGCTTTGAGGGTTATGTGGTAGAATAAGGGAAAAACCTCGAAGTCTTGATCAAAATGCAATATGAAAACTCAGCTGAAATTCTTGCAACAATTTACCAGAAATATAGTCTTTGAGACTTTGATGTGGATTTTGGTGGTGTGTGTGTGGGTGGGTGGGTGTGTGCATGTCTGTTTAGGTTAATCAGTTTGGTTGAATTTTTTTAGATTTTATTTTTTAGTGTTCTAAGATTTTATTATACAGAATATTTTCTTAAGTTGCTTTGGGCATTTCCTTGTAACATGTGACAAACAACTTCTCCATATGAGAGATCTATTCTTAGTTTCACAATGCCATCACTGTTTTAAAGGCATAAATTGAATATTAGTGGCAGTCTGAGAAGTGCACAGCTAAGTGTACAGCAAATGTCTTACATGCTGCCAGTGAAATCCCTCACAGACACAGAAAATCTATCCAAGTTTCATGAAGCTGAGAGGAAATAGAAATAAGATAGAAAAAAAAATCTGCTTCTGACCATTCCCAGCGTTCAGGAGCTTGAATTGAATATCACATTAAATCCCACACCTTTATTTATACATATTCAACTCAGCTTTTACATGCCATGGAGGCAGGGTAACAAACTGTCTCTATGCCCAGGCCCAGAGAGTGTTAGTAAATGGAATTATGTCCAGCTGGTGGACAGACACCAGTGGTGTTCCCCAGGGCTCAGTACTGGGGTCAGTTTATCTTTATTGAGGATCTGGAAAAAGTGATGGAGTGCACCCTCAATCTGTTTGCAGAAGGCACCAAGTTGGGTGTGTGTGTTGATCTGCTGGAGGGCAGGAGGGCTCTGCAGAGGGACCTGGATCCAGGGGCTGAGGCAAATTGTGTGAGATTCAGCAAGGCCAAGGGCTGGCCATGTCCTTGGGTCACAACCATGTCAGACAGCAGTTCAGGACTGGGACAGTGTCTGGTGAGCTGCCCAGCAGAAAAAACACCTCTGCATGTTGGTCAGCAGCATCTGGACATGCGAACGGTGTGCCAAAGTGACAATGCTGTCCTGATTTGTGTCAGCAATAGTGTGAGCAAGCACCAGGGACTGTCCCCCTGTGCTGGGGGCCCTGGTGAGGCCTCACGTCCTGGGCCTCACATGACAGGGAGGACACTGAGGGCCTGGAGCATGTCCAGAGAAAGAAATGGACCTGGAATCTGATGAGGAACAGCTGAGGGAGCTACTTGGGCTCAACCTGGACAAAAGGAGGATCAGGAGGGTCCTTCCTGCTCTCTACAGACCCCTGACAAGGGGTTGTAGCCAGGTGGGGATCGGTCTCTTCTCTCAAGTAACAAACATTAGAGTGAGAGGAAATGGTGTCAAATTGTGCCAGAGATGTTTAGATTGGATGTTAGTAAAAATTTCTTCACTGAAAGCATGGTCAGGCATTGGAACAGGCTGTCCAGGTCTGTGGTAGAATCACCGTCTTTGGAACTGTTCAAAAGACATAGAGATGTGGCCCTTAGGGACGTGGATGGCCCAGTGGTAGACTTGGCAGTGCTGGACTTGATGATCTCAGAGGTCTTTTGCAGCCCTAGTGAATCTATCAAGAGGACAGCAAAAATAAAGAAGCAATGTCTGATAATGATCAGGCTTCAGCCTTTTTCAAAACTCAACTTCCACTCTCTACTATTCTGCAGAGAGTTAAGAGTGAAAGAGGACTCAGACCTGACTTTAAGTAGCAGAGTGTAATTCTTCTTTTGACAAATATGAGAGGCAAAAATGGGGTAGAGTGAATCAGAGGAAAGGTGGCATACTGCAAAACATTTGATTCTTATAATTTTTCTGTACGTTAACTGCTCCACGGCCTTTTAAGTGTATATTTTAAGTGTTTATTCTTCCAAACTCATTTCAGAAATCCAGCCTCTCTAGTCTCCCTCATGGTACATGGGAAACACTAAACTGCAGTTTTTAGTTAGGTGAGGAAAAAAATCAGATTGACTACTTCACGTTTAATGGCTACAGAAAGCTTTAGTAATGATGTGTCTTACAATCTTATACTTCTAAAATAATAATTACAAACTTACTCCCTCATCCACCATATGGTGTATTTTATGATTTTTCACTTCCATTGCTCTGCCTCCTCCCTCCTCATGTTGTTTTCTATGTGCCTATATATTTTAATTTGGCCTTGCAACAGTTTTGCATGTGTCAGTCTCAGGTTCCAGGCATCTGCAGACAAGAGAAGTCTGAATAGCAGGAGGTAATTATCCTTAATTTACAGACCAAGGTTATCCAAGATACATACAGTGTTGAAGATAACAGGTCTACAGGGGTTTGTGAGACCTTCTGAGATTGTTAAAGTCAAGATTTTAAACACTGCTGGTCTTTCTCCTCAATAATCAAGGATTTGGACAAGGAATTGGATCTTGAATTTAGAATTTTCTCTTAGAAGGTCTGCAAGCCAACATGGCTAAAATAAATAGCTTGCATATTCTCAAGAGCAGTTTGTTATTTATTTTCCTCTGAAGAAAGAGAAGAGCTTTGTGTTTTTCAGTTATGGCATCACTTTGCTTTGCAGTGGAACAGGTGGAAAGATACCATAGTAGTTTTTAATTCAAAGCATGGAAGAGCTCTAAACAATCAACTGACACTATGCGTATGCTAGCAGAATGTGCCAAAAATCCCTCTTCTGGCACCAAAGCAAATTGGCACAAACCTCCATTGTCCCTACTATATAATATTTTAGTATGCCAAAGGAACAGAATTATAAGCAACCAGCCCTTTCCTTATCCAGTCTGGCTTTTAAATTGGAAGACTAAGACAGTGAATTAGTTGTTTCCATCTCCTCTAGGTTTGGGATTTTTTTTAATTATCCTAATTGTATTTTGCAGCATGGAAACAGGAAGGAAGCTAGTCCTTGTGGCTCAAATCCCAATTAAATTCCTGCCTCTAATTCAAACTCTGCATAAATCTCAGTACAAGCTAGTTTATTTTCCACAGTTTTCAAATGCTAGAATAAAATGCTGACATAGGAATCAGAGTTCTCTTAGGCTCCTGAAATTGTCAGTAGAAAGAGAAAAGTATTTTTGGGGGATGATTTAGACCACAGGTTTCAAGTAAAGCAGCTACAAAAAATCCAGGCCTATAGTTCATGATTACCTCAGCTTCCTGTATGGAAAATTGTGGAAGTTTGCTTTTTATCATCATTTTTCAAAGCCGGGTAGAATCTATAAAATGTAGAACAGGTATTTTGGCCCTACAACCAATTTCCAATTTAGAGTAGCACTCCTGTTTGGACATGAAACAAAGCTACCAGAGAATCACTACATGACAAAGACTAACGGGTTTCAAAATACCAGCATCCCGATCATAGCTTTGTCTTTCAGTTTATGAAATTGATAAAAGCCATCTAAACCAGACAAAGCTTGCTGCAGGTTCTTAAATACAATTTTTCTTCCTTATATAACTTAACAGTCCTTATCCGATTTATAAATTATTTTTATATGCACTCTATATGTAAATAAATTCTGTTTACTACTGTAACTGATATCTATATATACTTTAACCATGTATGAATTGTCCACCATAAAAAGATCTCCATGAAGAATGTTTAGTCACTGAAGGAGAGAGAATATGTACTTTTTGTTTTGTTGTTGTTGCTCTGTTTCTCTTCTCTAATACAGCACTTGTTCAGAAAAAAAAGTATGAAAAAAGAAATGTTGAATGTGTGGATTGCAGGCAGCCTGTTCCTGACTGAGGTGAAGAGAAGCTGCATCATCATTTCAACCTCCATCCTTACCACCCGCAGAGTAAAAAATGAAATGTTGTCACGCATGACAAGGATAAATTCACGCTTACCTTTGTCCATGAAAGGGAGGCAAGAAAAGTAAGGCTTGGAGGGAGGGATGGGGGAAAGAAATAAAGGAAAGAAACCTTCAACTAAATTTCAATTCCAGACATTACACGCATCCATGAAAGAAATGCTACCTCCCAGCAAGACACAGAGAATAAGAGTGAGCAGCTAAACTTCTTGGCCCCCAAAATAAATGGAGGTAAACAAACCTCTTGTTCCTAAGGCTGAAGCTAAACTTTTGAGCAAAGAGAGAAAAGACAAACCCCATCTCAAGCAGCATAAAGGTCAGGAAGTTTCAAATTAAATATAAACAATATAAGCATAGATATTTGAGCTAGTTATCCTTTGTTCCCATGAAAGGCAATGAAGGGAAACAGATATTCATACACCACACCCATTGTAAAGAAGTTTATATAGCTCTGATTAACAGAAAATTAGAACGGTCAGACTCTTTTCCCTCTCTGCTAACCATGAAGTTAAATTATATTATTATTCTACTTTGCAGTTAAGATAAATGAGTAACTCCAGCCTGGGAGGTCTTTGCAGAAGAGCAGAGCTGGTTATATGCATGTCAGATGGGTCTTGCCTTAGTCCCTGCTCACCAGAGCTCCAGACAGACCACCAGGCAAGTCTGTGCCCTGCCACCACTGGGGTGATGGCTCACATCTGGTCTGTGCCCAGGCACATGTCCAGGCAGTGACAATATTAGGAAAAATAAGTCTAAAGACAAGCTTATGCCAGCTCTTAATTGAACTTGAAGCAAGAGATTAATCTTGATAATTCAAGTCTGTTCTTAGACTTGATGATGGAAAGTTTTTAAAGTCCAGTTCTTGTAGACTAAACCAAGACTGCTATAAAGGTTCCCTGCCTCTATCCCTTAATTAAAAGGGTTGCCAAGTATTCATGGAGTATGTTAGTTGCTCTGCAACACAGTTCTGTAAACATAAAATATCTATCTTCTGTTTGAATTTAACTCTGTCATTTCACATTTTTGACCGGTAAGATCAGTATATCAGGACTGTAGCTTTTCTACAATATTGTGATATTTTTACAATAACTGCATTTAATTAGCTCCCCAGTTCATTTATAGATGTAATATAGTTGAAACCTTTGAGATTTCTGGATGCATTGTTAATAACCCTTGAAATATAAATTTTTTATGGAGCTTTGGAAAATATCTTAGAAATATTTCTGCACACTGAGTGGCTCTGTAAGGTGCAGGTCAGGACCACATTTTAATGACTTTGACTAATCTGTTTTGAAGACTATAGTCTGCTATTTTTTCCTCTTAACAGAGCTAACTCAAGTGGTGGGGATCAAAGATTTTGTGTTGTAGGTATGAGATTCAGCACAGGCTGATGCTCTGTGATTGGAAACATTGCCTTCAGCATTGTGGAAGGATGAGGTTTCTGTCTAGTTGCATAACAGTAGCCCTGTTTCTGTCTTTTTTTAATGACATCTTCACAGCTGGACTGATGTAAGTGCTTTTAGGGTGTGTGTGTGTATGTCTGTGTGTCATCTCTTTTTTTCTTAATATAGATCAGACTGCTGATATCTCCCTTATTTGTATCGTTTGGGGGTTGTCTTCGTTCACTGCTGTAGCCACAATTTCCATTTCAATAATAAATCTAACAGAAATAATAACAATCATATGACAAGAAAAAGAATCCTGAAAATGATGAAGGAAAATTAGTTGGGGAAATACACTAAAATTGGGAAGGGAAGGGAAGGGAAGGGAAGGGAAGGGAAGGGAAGGGAAGGGAAGGGAAGGGAAGGGAAGGGAAGGGAAGACTAAATATAGGATTTTTGAGGCTTGGTTCAAAAAATTAGCACATGTTCATTATAACAGAGAATTAGGGTTTTGGCAGTTTTTTAAAAAATATTTTAATGCTTTCTTACTGTACATAGGAGTGCTTTGTTGGTTTTTGCTTTTTTGTTTGTTTATTGTTTTTTGCTGTTGTTTTGGTCTGATTTTTTTTATTCTTTCTTTCTTTCTTTCTTTCTTTCTTTCTTTCTTTCTTTCTTTCTTTCTTTCTTTCTTTCTTTCTTTCTTTCTTTCTTTCTTTCTTTTTCTTTCTTTCTTTCTTTCTTTCTTTCTATTGCTCTCCCTTACCATGTACTTACCCATTTTACTTCATGCCTCATTAGGGTGCCAAGTCTAAACAGCCAGCTGGATGTGCCTGGCCTGTGTATGAGCATCCCTGCACCATTGTTCTGTTTGCTAACAGTGCTCCCTCTCTCCCCTTTGAAGCTGCTCCAAAGGAACTTTATCCCTCTGTTCCAGCTGCCATTTCATTAAGCCCTTGCTTCACAGAATTTTCCACAACCGTTGACACATCAGAGCAAGGATGTAGCCATTTAAAAAAATGAAGGGGGGGGAAAAAGAGAGAGGGAAAAAGAGAGGAGAGTAGTTATGAAGTGAAAATTGAAAAGGAGTACAAGGTTACTTAAAAAAAAAAAAAAAAAAGGCCAGGTAAAACCTTCCTTCCTTTCTTTCTTTCTTTCTTTCTTTCTTTCCTTTCTTTCTTTCTTTCTTTCTTTCTTTCTTTCTTTCTTTCTTTCTTTCTTTCTTTCTTTCTTTCTTTCTTTCTTTCTTTCTTTCTTTCTTTCTTTCTTTCTTTCTTTCTTTCTTTCTTTCTTTCTTTCTTTCTTTCTTTCTCTTTCTTCCTTCCTTCCTTCCTTCCTTCCTTCCTTCCTTCCTTCCTTCCTTCCTTCCTTCCTTCCTTCCTTCCTTCCTTCCTTCCTTCCTTCCTTCCTTCCTTCCTTCCTTCCTTCCTTCCTTCCTTCCTTCCTTCCTTCCTTCCTTCCTTCCTTCCTTCCTTCCGACACTTCCTTCCTTCCGACACTTCCTTCCTTCCGACACTTCCTTCCTTCCGACACTTCCTTCCTTCCTTCCTTCCGACACTTCCTTCCTTCCGACACTTCCTTCCTTCCGACACTTCCTTCCTTCCGACACTTCCTTCCGACACTTCCTTCCGACACTTCCTTCCGACACTTCCTTCCGACACTTCCTTCCGACACTTCCTTCCTTCCGACACTTCCTTCCTTCCGACACTTCCTTCCTTCCGACACTTCCTTCCTTCCTTCCTTCCGACACTTCCTTCCTTCCGACACTTCCTTCCGACACTTCCTTCCTTCCTTCCGACACTTCCTTCCTTCCTTCCGACACTTCCTTCCTTCCTTCCTTCCTTCCGACACTTCCTTCCTTCCGACACTTCCTTCCTTCCTTCCGACACTTCCTTCCTTCCTTCCGACACTTCCTTCCTTCCTTCCGACACTTCCTTCCTTCCGACACTTCCTTCCTTCCTTCCTTCCGACACTTCCTTCCTTCCGACACTTCCTTCCTTCCTTCCTTCCGACACTTCCTTCCTTCCTTCCGACACTTCCTTTCCTCCTTTCCTCCTTTCCTCCTTTTTCTCCCTCTTTCTATCTTTCCTTCTGTCTTTCTTTCTTTCCTTCCTTTCTTTTTTTTCCTTTTTTCCTTTCTTTCTCTTTTTCTCCCTCTCTTTCGCCCTCTCTTTATTTTTGTTTTCTGTTTATCAGTCCTTTATTTCCTCATTACTTAACTCCTTTGCAGACTTTTGCTCTTGTAGAAGCCTCATACACATTTGTGTGTGTAAACAGAGACAATCACAACTTCCTCTTCTCTAGCAGCTGTCTGCAGACCTCCTTCCCAACCCTTTCTTCACATCAGAGATGTCCAGAAGCAGAACTTTTTTCTTCCTATAAGGCTCAATCTTCCCAAGGGGAAGGTCACCGTCCAGGTGAGGGTTTTTTTTTTTTTTGTCAGAACCCAAGGATGCTAAAAACAAAACCTGTTGTTGTTTTCTTTGCTTCTCTCAATTTCTTTTATGTCCTTGGAGGAAAACAATACACCTTGTAATCCATTTTTTGGAAAGGACTATAACTCTATATGAGATTTTATCAGTGGTGAAATGTATTTTTCAGAGGTGCACCATGACAATCAGCATTTGCAAAGGTTTGTACTGCATATTGAAGAAAATCAGTTTTTAACCCTGAGATCACCTCATCACTATTCCTATTTTAAAAAAAATGTTAGGTGAGAGGGAACTCATCACTGAAAAGCATCAGCTCCTCAAAATTATAGTATTTTATTTAATATAGTCAAACTCAGCCTGAATAATTTTGTCAGAATTGCACCCAAAGATGAGATTTTTTTTTGCCAGTTTCAGTATGTATCACCTCTAGAATACTTCCTTAGTCATTAGAAAATATAGGCAGCTCTGAAAGTACAGCTTAGTCCATATAAAATCTGAATTAATTATGGAAGATACCTCTTTCCACCCAATGACTGGAAAGAAAGCCACCTCTGCTTAGTTCTCAACTTAGGCACCTCAGTTAATTGCCTAAATTTAGCTAGGAAAAAAATCTAGGCCAGAGCAGATCCTGCAAGGTCACACAGCATGATTATGACAGAGCTGGGATTCAGATCACAGGGGTCCTCGTCCCAGGCAATGCTTTTACAAGACAGTCTTTTCTCCAAGTAATTAATTCTCATTTTGAAGGTTTCAGCTGAGGTAGTGGTACAGAGCCACTATTTGTCTTGGGCAATTATTCAAGTTACTATTCATAAAAAAAAACCTTAGAAATAAGTTATGAATATGTTTATGAACCTTTTTATTCTTAAATGTTTTGAACTCCAGCTTCTTTACATTTTTATTCACAAATATATGTACACATATGTATGAATATACACATCTGTGAAAATACATCCTCATGGACATGTCAGAGTATTTCTATTGAACCAACAGTGTTACACTTGTAGTTTATTTTTTTATTATTTTGATTTTATAAGACTTAATTTGTTACAATGATGACAAAAACTTTTCAAAGTATTTTTTGTCTTTTTTTCCCCATATCACTCTTTTTTTTTTTTTTTTTTTTTTTTTACAGCAGGCACATCTGCCCTATGGATGAATTTATTTCCTCAATCTCATGGTACAATATTGCATTTCAGTTGTCACTTTTGATTTATCGTTACTTTAAACATTAAATCTTCCTTTGCATTTTTATTGGTTTCATTAAAAACATTCTGCTCGGCTTTTCATTTATAACCTATATCAAGGGGAAAAAAAAAAAAAAAGAAGAACAAAAAAAACATCCCAGCTTCTGCCTGCTCTCCTTTCTCCTCCTCTGTCTCATTCAGGATGCTGCCCTTCAATTCCACCCATTTTTCCAGGTGATAAAGCCAAAGCGATCCACTAGCCACATGTGAATAAAATAAATACATTTTAAACTTAGATTTTTTGTTACAAACAGAGTTTGTGAAAACATTTATTAAACTTGATAACTTTTGTGTTTAATGAAGCACAGAGCATATGTCAGAAGTATGGTGTCCAAAAGGCAGAAGCACTGAATAGTTTATCTAGCAAATGTGTTACACAAGGTTTGACCCTTAAATTGAGCACTGGGAGAGATAAATAGGGTAATCAAAAGCACTCCCTTACAGTCACATGAACTTGGAGCCATCTGGTCAAAGAAAAAATAAATCAGTAATGCAACTGGAAATTATCTGTAAAGACCTTTGGGGATTGGTTGAAGCATTACTACAGTCTCTTTCAAATCAGAGAATTAGGAAGAAAAGAAATAGAGAAAAAAAAATATTCAACAAAAAACCCAAAATAAGAAAACTTCATGTAAAGATGATGAAAGTGACCCTAATTAACACAAAGGCCAAGAAACCAACAATGTATTCCTTCTTTCTTATTTTTTTTTCTCTCTCATTTTGTTTCTTGGGTTTTTTTTTTTTTAGCCTGGAATGAAAGACCTTGACCCGACAAGATGATTCACAATTCCAACCAAAAATAAAATTATTTGTATTCTCATGCCTTAACATTTGTGTTTGCTTAACAAAATTATAGAGAAAACATTTTTTAGCTTAAGATGCACCCAGAAATAAAAAGTTAACGATTCTTCTTTTCTTTCTTTTTTTTTTTTTTGTTAGCTATCTTTCTCTTCTTTCTTTTATTTTTTTTTTTTTACTAAAAATGTTGAATTTGTAAGGAAATAATTATTTGGTTCTTGTTAGTAGATAAATAAATATCTTAGGTATAAGACTTCAACTATTCTATGCTAAATGCATGAAGAATTAAACTATGTAAATCCAGCCACTGAGATTTGATACAAGTTAAAATGTTGTCTTTTTAATTTATTTCTTGTCCATATTTGTTTTTCCCTTTTTACGTCTGTACTCAGAAATACACTCTGTCCTGTCTAAGGAACAACAACCTCACATTTACTCATTCAGATTAGAGTGGGTATGCAGGGAGAGGAAACTTCCCTGATTTTCCCCTGAAAGGAAAACTGAAGAAAAGGCAACAGAAGCCTTGAGTTGATGAGAAATGTTTGCAGGAATTAAGTGAAGGTGTTGTGACTGTCCTTGAAGTCATTACCTGCATTAACTTGCAGATAGCAAGATTTAATCAGATGACTGATTATTTCCTTTCAATCACTGTGAATGTTTGGAAGCGTCAGCAATTACAAACTTGAACTCAGATTCTAAGCAGGATTTTGTGCGGTTTATCTTTTCAGTGGTGTTGTGCTGCTGGAGAGGAAACGTCCTGTAAGGCTGATAGACTAAACCAGCCCTTCAGAGTGAAGAGAAGTTAATTCTAAAAAGGTGTAACTGGGAAATCCTCAGCCCAGCTGGCTCGGGTATGGATAGCAGCACAGGCAGAGCAGCCTGCAGCTCACTACAATCTCTCTAGGATATGGACTCCATCCCAGAAGGGTTTTGTGACTCTCTGGCCACACAACTGCACCACATCAGCAAATATGCTCAAAGGTCTATACTGTCTTTGGAGACAAAAGGGCAGATATCTTCTGAAGGACAGAGCGTGTCCCAGTTTCCAAAGTAGTTGTCCCATCCTTCTCCATAGTGGACTATTGCTACTAACTTCTTAGGGCACCACATGTCCATGTCAACTACAATTCCTTGGATGGTGAGTGTCTCAGACTATGCTTCTGTGCAGGTTCTAGGATAGTCACACCTTTCACTCCTTTCTGAGATATTAAAATTGTGGCAATAAAAGTATGGAAAAGAAAGTAGAAGGTATGACCATAAAAAAAAAAAAAATACAAACCAAAACATATATCCTTCCTTCATGTATAATGAACAACAGCTTCTGTTGGGGATTTTCTTTCCATTACTCTGCAAGACTTTATTCTTCTGAATAAGCTTATTATGTGAAGATTGAAACATTAGGATTAATTACACCAAATGCTGGTGTAAACCCTAATGAAAAACATACATCTCTTGCACAGCCTGAATTCCCTGGAGAAATCTTGAAAATATTGACTTTGACAGTTTTTGCTGTGTGACTGATTGCATCAGTTGTACAAAGCACTTTACTAAGCATCATTTTATATATGTGTCCAAGTGTGCATATGAGTGTGTGTATGCATGGATATATGCCTTTCCAGATAAGACAAAAGGATTTGTCTAGGCTAAATTAGAGCTCATGTTTCCAAAGAGCTTGCCTCTTTCATCATGATGCTTTTGTCTCGATTATCTCTGGATTCTGTCCCTCCCTTCTGCCACCCCCTTTCTCTTTTTGCAATAATGCCTGTGTTTGATCTCTATGTAAATAAACCAAGCATCAGGAAGAAACTAATGGATCCATCATGGGAGCTTGAAAATAAAGTTGAAAAAATTGCTTACACAGTTCATTCACCCAGAGGGTCTGTGCATTTCATTGCTGAAGGTTATGGAAATTTAGCCGGTGATAGAGAAAACTTCATAGGTTACAGCAGGAAATTTTCAAAGACACAAAGGGGAGAGAGGTGCCCTGTTCTCCTTCACTGTCAATGGGGGTTGAATGCCTCATTTACATTTGTGACTTTGAAACTTGCCCCGTGGATTCAAGGCCTGTAGGAACCATTATGTTCATCTTGCCTGATCTGATGCATGAAAAAAGCCTGAAGATTTCATCTAAAAATGCCTGCAAGGAGGAGAAAAATTGTGGTGGAACAAGATAACCTGGAGTGCAGCTCACATCTCATACACAGTCTTGTTAATTAGTAAACAGACATGGTAACTGTACCTTCATTCTCTGTCCCACTCCCTGGCTGAAATATTCCTCATAATAATAGGTTCAGCCTCTTTCTTTGACCAGGTCACAATGTCCAATGGCAAAATTTCTTAAAATGTGTTCATTTCACATTACTTTTCAACAGCTACTTAGAGGTAAAATCATCTATGTAATTTTAAAAGTTGGGTGAATAATTCAATTTGTATCATAAGTGTCATAAGTATTTGTTGTCTTATTTACATTAATATCATATTCTGAATTGGTGAAGCAGCAAGAAGCACTAAAAAACTTAAGTGTGAATGTATACAATGAAGAACTGTAAAATAAGATATTTTCTGGCTTGGTATTCAGAGAGCCTAAGAGAACAGAGAGGATAAAAGAAATGTTTTGGAAAGTTCAGTTCATTTTGGGTGAATGTATGCAAAACAAATCTCTGCCTACAATTTCCTATCTGCTATCATCACAGCATAGAAGTGCCCATATACTTAGAATATTTTCTTTTCTGAATCATCAGCTGATTTATGTATCTACCTATCTATCTGTGTAGTATGACACTGACTGGTGTCACTGTGTATACACAACATTGGTTTTGGGTTTGTTTTTCTTTTGTTTTTATTTTAAAATATATTTCTGTGTTCCAGTATGTCTCTCTTTTATTTGGGTTTATTCAAAGGCATTTTTCTCCTGCCTCATTAGAGAATAATTTTTGGAAAGGTACCATTTTTAAGACAAAGAGTAATACCCTGGAGTCTAAAAATGGGGAAGAGGAAAAGAAGCTGATTTATGTTAAGGCATACAAGACTTGAAAATATACCCCAGGGTGAAATAAATATTACAATACACAATAATATCCTTGCTTTGCCTTGATGTACATTTCAGTAATATTATGAATCTCTCTGTATGGTTCTGTACTCATTGGAGAATTCTGCCAGGGACCGGTTCCCAGAGGCCTTGACACACTCAAAATGGGACAATCTCTGCCCTGGGGATGGGTGAGAAAGAAAGTAGATTATCACTAACAGTTTAAGGTCATTCTAGAAAAACAATATTGTACTTCTAAGTGGGTAGTGCAGATCTTCTAAACCCCAATCATTTTGTTATGATATTTTACCCATGAGGCTGTTATTCAGACCACCAGGCTTATTCAAAAGACTCCTGAAATAAGTATTCAAACCCAGAAACATGGCCAAACATCAGGCTAGCTGTTGACACAGTTATCTTGTCTAATAACAGCTAATGAATGCTGCGAGCAAACTTGTGGGGCTGGGGGATGGTGAAGGAAGGGAAAAGAGGGAGTTACGTTATGAGAAGGAAGGACTTTCATGGGAGCAATATGTCTTACAATCTAATTGCTCTGTGTTTTATAGAACTTGATCATTAGGGTATCCTGCTTATGATACCGCAGAGATGTAATGGTGAAATAAAGCAAGAGGCTATTAAACAGAAAGTTTAAATATAGCTACAGGGACAGATACTTCATGACAACTTGACAGATGTCTTGGAGTGATCACTGGTTCCTTCATCACTAATTACAAAATCATTTGTCTTAAGGAAAGGACAAAAGAGAAGTAATTATGAAAAACATGATTCTTAAGGGATAAAAAAGATAACATCAGTTTAAAACATTGAAGCGATCATAACCATTTAGAATCATTATTAGTTTGCTTGAGCCAATGACAGCTTGGATTTCGAAGCCAGTGGGAACAGAGCTTCCTATGCCGAGGAGAAGAAAACATTCAATTTCTTGTTATGCTAAACTTATCCTCAGACTCCAGAGATTTCTTTGATGAACAGTTCATTAAAATTTCCTACCACAGATGAATTTGAGCTAAAATACACAAATGTTTTAATTATACATTCCTTTTTAATTACACTAATGACTTGTAATGTGTTTATGTTGGTTTAGAGTTTAATTTCTTCTCTTAGATTAGGTGGTTGACTTAAGGATTGTGCTTTTCAGTAAAATACCATGATTCATCAATGTTTGATCATGAGTTAATCCAAAAATATTAAAGCGTTGCAATCCTTGGAGGAATAGTAATGCACACACATACACAAGCAAAATTGTGTTTTCCTTTCATGTGCTTAGGGGCAGTTAAACCTTTCCAACAGTACACAGCAAGGCACAAGTGTCAGGAGACAGAAGCAGCACTGAGAGAGTACTGCTGCTGTAAAGACTGAAGTTGGGAAAGGCATGGGGAAATAAAAAACTGATTCCTGTGTCAGCCAGGGTTGATTGGATGATTGCTGCTCTGGAAGGAACAACATTAAGGACAAGATTTGCTTTTCACACTGTTTTGTGCAATTGTTTTTCTTAATCACAGCCAGTCTGTGCAGTGTGTTTAGAGTACGAGAATGATGTATAGGGAATTGCTGAGAGATTTATGATGTTTAAATTTAGGAATCTAAGCTAAACTCTTCCTGTGCACTTCTTCTAGTCCCTGGAAGTGCCTGGCACCTCCAGGGGATGGTACCCATCTATTTCAGGAATCCATATGAATCATGGTTAATCTGCCATGGATAAAATTTTATGTCATGTCTATAGAAGATGACAAAGTTACTGATTTAGAGATCATGCCCCACATGTGGATGACTAAATTTGGGTAACGCAATCTTAACCTCTACTGGACTTCATGAATGACTAACAAGAAATATGCCAAAATCTGAAACTATTTTAAAGCACTACCAAAAAGGAATGTTTCAGAAACAGATCACCTAGTTCACAGCTCTAATTTGTACCATAGATACTTGAAGTACAGAATGGCATGACAGGATCCTTACAGGTTCCCTTTCACTTTTAGTGTGTCTAAGGACCAGTCCAGTGCTGGAGTGTAGTGGTTTGCACTTTTAAAGAAAGTCACCTTCCAATACCCACACCCCCTGTTTCTCAATCCTTTCTCCTCCCTTACTTTTTCACTGAACAATTTTCACATGTCCTATGCACCTCTAGTCATTGTTTGTCTATGGCTTATCTGTTTGTGAAACCTCATGAGGTCTTGCCATTCTGAGAAATGCATCATGAGTTTCAGGAAGGAAATTAAAAAGTGGCAAATTCTAAGAAAGCATTAGGGCAGAAAAGGTAGGGAAAGGATGCTTAATTTGGATGAGGAGGAAACATAATGATCATGAGCGGGTTCATAAGCAAGCCTACTGGAATATATGGATGGTCCTTTGATAAATGGAAAATGCACTAATCTCTGCACTATTGACTCCATCCATGTATTGCTTAGATTCACCAGCCCATGCTTTCTCTTCACTGACACATCACATTCCCTCCAGAAGTTTCAGAGAAGGATCAGTGCCAGAAATATCTTAGTCCTGGGGTGTTTGTACTGGCTGAGTGTCCATGTCAAAAAGTATGTTGCCACATTTAAGTGAGAGTTGGGCCCACCGGCTCAGCCAGCATTCACTATCTCAGATATTAGAATCTCATCTAAAAATGCTCACAGCTACTGGGACTTTCTTTGAAACAAGTCTGTCTCCTTATCCTCTTTTGAATCCTCCTCTATTTTTCTTCCTTGGCTTCAAGGCCAATAAATAAATAAGGAAGCATGACAATAGTCTCATTGCCCAAGGGCTGCAAGTACAAGTATATTGCCAATTATGGAAATTGCTATTCTCTCATCATTTTCTTACAGTTTGCTTGCCTGTCTGCTGTCTGTAATGTCTTACAAACTCTTTGAGACAGAGTGACTTGTTTGGGGTTTTTTAAATTTTTTTTATTATAAAGTCTTAAAGGTGGTGGGAATTTTGCTTGTGGCTATTGATTGTAATTATGTTTTTAAATAATAAAGGCATAGTCTGGTCAAATCCGAGATGGATGGATTTCTAATTTTATGATGATCCTTCAAAATCAAACAGTATTTCTCATCAACAGCAAAAGCTGCCTTCTCCCAGGATTCATATCTGTCACACATTTTAAGTAGAAGGAAATATAAAAGTGCCTGAGAAGTGACTATGGCAAAGGGAGGAGGAAGAAGAAAAAGTTCTGCTCTAGCAGAGACTGTCTTCATATAGAAGGAATATGTTAGTGTTCTGCCTTATAAAAAGTTTTTCATGCTTTCTGTAATTTAACCATACTGGGCTCTCTTCTGCCCAAAAAGTCCATGCCATTCACTAGGAACTTAGAGTTGATACTGAGTTGATGTGTTTAGGTGCTTGCATGAGATCTGCCTGGCATTTGGAGGTGCACAGATCACACTGGAGAGCACCACAGTCCCCTTCCATCATAAAATGAGATTAGAGAAAAATAATTAGATCATTAGAGAAAAATCTCACAGCTGAATTAGTGACATGATCAGATGCTCACACTGAGACAGTTGAGGAAGATGAAATTGCCTACTTGCCTTGTTTTGGTGGATGGGATTCAGCTCTATAAATGTGGACGCTGTAAAAGTACCTATGAAAACTCCATCTGTGCTGTTTGTCATTAGAAAAATTAGACAGTGCTAGAATGTAAGTAATTTATATCAGAATAGATCTTTAATATGGGTCAAATAAATTATTCCTGAGAAAAATCTTTTATCTTTGAAATCTAGCTATGTCTACAATGTAACTAACAGAAGTTAGATGAGATGAAAGCCATTGAAAATGTGCTGTTGTCAGATAATAAAAGCAAAATATGTATTTTCTTGCATTATAATTATAATTGATAAATACGATGATTTCAGAGATTTCTGTCTGCCTGTGTCAGTGCTGTGGTGGATGGACAGACAGATTGTTCTGCTGATCCTTCAGATTGGCCAAACTCACCTCAGTGTGTGCTCAGCTGTTGAGTTCTCCTAATTTAATCACAGCACTGAGCTAACATAGCTGATTACATTAAAGACATATTTTTTTATAACGGGTGTATAAAAAGAAACACCCTCCATCTTAAAATAAGCAAACAAAAATATTTAAAAATACTTCAAGTCTTCCTGTGTCCTGCCATGTACAAAGTGTTCCTTTTTCTTTTCCTGCTTTGGATTTCTCGTGGGATCTTCATGCACCAATTCATATCTACCTATCATATCAGTCAGTGCTTCTTCACAGCCACAGTGTGAAAAGAAATACGTGCAAGACTTTGAGTTTGCTGCAAGATCCAGAAATGGAACCTCTATGGCTTGACTAGGAATGCTCACTAAAGGGCAGGTCCTGTATGCCTTCTTGTTTTACACCACGCCAAACCAGGGTGGAAGGAGCAGCACCCATTGAATTCACTTGAATTTAAATTCACTGTCAGTGAATTTAGTCAGTGGCTATCTGGTTTTGGTAGGACTGACATATTTTTTACACTTGTTTTTACCTCCCTCTTTCCTCTCTTTTAGGTGGGTTATTGGGTTGCTCCATGTGAAAGAATGTAAAATGTGTTTCAGCATGTATATGAAGCATAGCATTCTAATACCCACTGTCACCTTTCCACGAAGCTACAGTAAGATAAATAGAGCAATATCCATATTTTACACTCTATAAAACCCAGATCCTCTTTAAGAAATGCCTTATGTGCAATACCTAGGCTTGCTAGCTTATTTATCAACATACACTTATGCAAAATGTATACAGATAGGACATTTTGGTTTAGTGATAAACCAATATTTACTTGTGGAAAGCACTCAAGTGTATGTCTGAAGAATGGAGAAGAGCCTGAAAAGGTTCAAACACTTTAGGAAACAGTCAGGTATAAACCCTCAATACAACAAGCTTGTAATTAACCCTGCATCTCCCTGAAGAGAATATGCATTAGGGTCTGGTAGGCAATACCCACTTGCAGAAGGGCATCTCCTGAAATTCTGTGTTCTAAGCCAAAGCTGACCACTCATGAAATATATTTCAGAGTAATTTTTCCTTTTTTTTTTTGTGATTTCTTTTTTTTTTTTTTTTTTTTGGTGGCAGTTGATCCATTTTGGGACTGTAATTGAGAAGGAATAAGCCAATAATTTATTCACAATGAAAACAATCAGCCTTTGTAATAATCTCCCCAGGGAAATGGTGGACTCTCCAATGCTGGAGAATTTTAAGATTCAGTGGGACAGGGTGTTGGGCCATCCTGTCTAGACTCTGTTTTTTCCAAGATGGTCTGGATCAGATGATGTTTGAGTTTCCTTCCAACCACAGAATATGCTGTGATTCAATAGGGACTTGTATTTCCATTCAGATTGAGAGCTAAATTTGTATTATTATTGGAACTGCAGTATTTTTGAAAGACTTGAAATACATGACGATTCCTTAGAGACCACTATAACTTTCAGGTCTCCTAAAGGCCTAAAGATTATCTCAACTCCCTCACACACAAGAACTGCAAAGACAAAGGTCCTAGCTGTTTCTCTTTTCTGTCCCCAGTTTCAGACAGTATAGATTGTAGATATAATATAGGAACTGAGAAAAAGGAACAGTTAATGAAGCCTGAACTTGAATTTATGAAGATATGGGTTATTAGGCAGGGCTTCAAAGTTTGCGTGGTGAATCGGTATTTCACCACAATTTTTGGGAACAGAACTTGACTTTGAATTTGACTTAAAAAGGTAAAAAAAAAAAAGGTAAGGCAAAGAAAAAAATCTTAAAATTATATAAGATAAGAAGCTTATAAATCCTTTTGCTTCCCCCTTTTTTTTAATGTTTCATTCTGGAACTGATTGCACCACATACAAGATCTGTGAAAACAGATAAAATGCACAAGTCCAAATTCAGTTTGGTTCTTCCCAGTGTTGATATGGTATACTTACAGTACTAACTTTAACATTGGTAAAATCATTTTATGTGACTCATTTCCAGTTGCTATATAAAAGCTGTGGAGAAGTGCCTTAGAGTTCTTGGAAAAGCTGCAACATCTTCTATTTTGGGGTGAATTTCTCAGTTGCACTATGAAAAACTTTCCCAGTCATGCTCAAGACTTTTGTTATATCGTGGGAGCTGAAAAATCCATTTTTCTGAGTGATTTATCAAAATTGGTGTCCTGTTTTTGTCCCTTCTGGGAATTTCATCAATCTGTTCTGGGTCCCATCAATGTAACAAAAACAAAAACAAAAACCCCAAAGCAAACAAAAATAAGCCACCAGAACCAACATTCCCGCCCCCCCACAAAAAAAAATATTGCATATTTTCTCAAATGGTAGTGAAACATTTTCCTTACTTTCCATGTATTTTCCTCTCCTCAGCATCTCTTCTTCCTTTATTTCTGTATGTGGCTCTAACTGCCTGAGCTAACAGAGTGAGACACTGAGCTGAAAGTTGCCTATAGTACCAGAAGACATTGTGACACTGGAGATACATGGATTTAAAGGTCTTTGTGAATTGGCAATGGCATGCATGTAATTTTCAAGGATCCTGAAAGTAGGTAGTATATGCAAGTGATTTATAAATTAGAACCTTAATCTCTCAGTTGATTGTACTAAACACCAGATTAGGCTGATTGTTATTTTGAATTAGTCTTGTTATGTGATTATAGCCAGGCTTAAGGATTCACATTAAAATAGCTTCAGCTTAGGAAGGATTCTCTATCTCACCAGGAACAATAGAACCTCTTGACTAGTTCAAATTTGGGTTTATTTTGCAACACTGCATTCTCATCATCAGTGCTCTAAATTTGTCTTTGAGACTGCGTATTCTGTTTTGCCACTAATTTGGACTTTCAGCTGCACTGAACACTACTGCAGACTGCTCCTATCATTCATATCCCACTGCATCATGCAAATTGCTGATTCCCAGGTGTAGTGGGGTTGACCCTGGCTCGATGTCAGGCACCTCCCAAAGCTGCTCTGCCACTGCTCTGCTCAGCTGGATAGGGGAGAAAAAAATACAACAAAGGGTTCATGAGTTGAGATAAGGACCCAGAGAGATCAATCACCAAATACTGTCGTGGGCAGAACAGGCTCCGAGTAGAGATATTTAGTACATTTATTACTAACAAAATCACAGCACAATAATGAGGGGTAAAATAAGACCTTAAAAACGCATTCCCCTCACCCCTCCCTCCTTCCCAGTTTTACCTTCTCCCCCAGTGGTGCAGGGAGGGAGAAATGAGGATTATGGTCAGTTCATCATAGTTGTTCCTGCCACTGCTCCTGAGAGGAATCCTTCCCCTGCTCCCTCCCACAGAGACAGCTCTCCATGAACTGCTCTGCCACCAGTCCATCCCACGGGCAGCAGATCTTCACCAACTGCTCCAGTGTGGATCACTATTCCATGGCTGCAGCCCTTCAAGGACAGCCTGTTCTAGAATGGGTCCCCTAAAGGATCACAAATCCTACCAGCAAACCTGCTCCAGCCTGGGCTCCTCTCTCATGGAATCACAGCTCCTGCCAGGATCCTGCTCCAGCACAGCTTCCCAGGGGTCAGAGCCTCCTTTGGGCATCCCCTGCTCCAGCCTGGGCTCCTCTCTCATGGAATCACAGCTCCTGCCAGGATGCTGCTCCAGCACAGCTTCCCAGGGGTCAGAGCCTCCTTTGGGCATTCCCTGCTCCAGCCTGGGCTCCTCTCTCATGGAATCACAGCTCCTGCCAGGGTCCTGCTCCAGCACAGCTTCCCAGGGGTCAGAGCCTCCTTTGGGCATCCCCTGCTCCGGGCTGGGCTCCCCCAGGGCTGCGGGTGGATCTCTGCTCCCCCGTGCCCTCCCTGGGCTGCAGGGACACAGCTGCCTCAGCCTGGGCTGCTCCAGGGGCTGCAGGGCAATCTGAGCTCCAGAGCCTGGAGCAGCTCCTGCCCCTCCTGCTGCGCTGCCCTGCCGGCCTGCACGGATGCTCCTCGCACATCTTCTCACCCTGCTCTTCTCTGGCTGTAATTAAATTTGCATAATAACCTTTTTTTAAATGTTTTTTATTCTTAAATACAGAGGCCTTTCTACCATTTCTACCTTTACTACCATTTCTAATTGGCCCAGCCTTGACCATTGCAAGATCCATCGTGGAGCTGCCTGCACTGGATCTGCTGGACGCAGGGGAAGCTTCTTGCAAAAACGACCCCTATAGCCCCCCCTGCTACCAAAACCTGGCCATATAAACCCAATACACCAGGATGTTCTGCATTTAACATCACGACATACAAGACAGACAGACAAGTTATGAAAAAGACAATTTAAGACAACTTCCAAACTGTACTTTGAAATTGTAAAGTGGAAAATAAAGTGGAAAAGGAGAAGCCTATAGGTTTGGGAATTTTATCTAAACTCAGGCTATTCCCTTATAATTTGTTAGTTTAAAGTAACCTGTAGACACAGGCAAAATGAAAACTGCAGCAAAACTCTGTCTTGCTAATTAAAACATCCCTGAAGCATAGCCAGTAGGTGAGATATTTAACAAACATTAAAGAAATTGTAATGGATTTATTTCTCAGATAAACTCTCCCGATAAGCTCTGAGGTTTTAAAATTTTTTTCTGGAAATTAGACATCAGACACAAGTGAGGAGTTTCCAGGAAGTGTCTGGGCAATTATTTGCACTTACACCAAATATGCTGCCTCACAGATCACTGTGCTCAGCGGTCCCAGTGCCCTGAGAGTGCTCTCCTCTCCTTTTACTTTGGATACCCACACTTAATCACATCTCTCTGCTATGACTCAGATGTCTAATTTTGGTTGAGTCTGTTGTGAAAAAGTATTCGGGTGAAGCAACTTCAGGGGCTCCCTGTTCTTGAAATTTGCTTTATTTTAGTTCATCTGAGCTGTAGGAGCTCTGCTGCACTGTGTGGCAGCCATGCCTGTGCCTGGTTCTTCTCCCTGTTAATACAGGCCCTTTCCTGAATGCTGATTTACAAACCTGACTCCCCAGCTTGATGTCAGGCATGTCCCATTTTCTTGGACACTATTGGCTGCCATGGGAGATGATTTTAACCCAGGTTACTGTCTCCAGCTCTCATCCTTATCTGGGATTGCTTTTTTCCTTTGGATTTGTCTCAGCATTTGGAAGACCACTGGATGATGAGCTCAGCCTGGTTGTCCTCCCTGGCTGGGCACTCTGGGACTGTGCCCTTTGTAGCTGAGGCCACTGCCCTGTCTGACCTGCTGAGAGGAAATCACCCCACACACCAGCTGGGCACTGACGGGGTAAAACCCAGCACTGCAGAACCTGGGAGCTCCTGATGGGCAAAACTTGAGCACAAGCTGCAAGTATGCCTTTGCACAGATGAAACTAACTGCATCCTGGGTTTCATCAGAAAAAAATGCAGCTGACAGTCCTGGGGCAGTAATCATTCCCCACATTTGGCACAAGAGGGGATTTTCTTGGGATGTTGCTTCACCATAGAAGAAGGATGGACATGAACATAGAGTGGAGTCAGTCCAGCAGTGCAGCTTCAGGATGGACAGGACACTGCATCTTAGAATTTGGACTAGATGACCTCTGGAGGTCCATTCCAAACTAATTTATAATTGATAATTTTCAGACAAGAGAACTTTATGTCTAGTGAGCTTCCCATACATATCTTCTTAGCAAGACTGCTTGCTAAGAACTCTGAGGTGATTTATGAAATTAAAGTTAGGTTTTCTAGAGAAGGGCATAAACTGCTTCTGCAAAAAAAAAAAAAAAAAAATCCTTTGAAGAGGGCTCAGGTGAGTTAATCTGGTTTCTCTTTCAAACACAGACATGGAAGACCACCTAAATGGTAAACTAGAACATTCACTAAGGTATTTAAACCATTCTTTCCCAGGTTATGTTTCAGTTAATTCTGATTAACAATCACAAACATCCCTTGAAAACTAAACATCTCTTCTGCAATGGAAAACAGGAGAGATGGACTCTGGAACCCTGAACTTTTGCTTTTTGAGAGTGCTGTAATCATTGGCCTCTTCTGCTCAGGGCCCAGAATGTGGATACTTCTGGTTGTTATGCCCAAATTTAAGATCACACTGATGTAGAACATGCAAACTTGGCTTGTCTGGGATTTCAGGACTTCTTTCTCTTTGTAGGATGGTGATTTGTCCCAGTGTTTAGGGAGGTGCCATTGTAACTCTGCATTTCAAAATTCAGATAGATTTAAATCATCTGGCTTCTGAATTAGGTGATTATGAACTACGGATTTTGTAGACTTGAAATCAGGTGCCCTGTACTTTGCCTTCTGAGAGTTCAACTAACTGACTTTGGGAACACCTTCTGGTTCAGTTAGCGTAAGTAATCTAAAAGAAAAGTTGGTACCTACAACTACATATTTTGACACAAATATTAACTTCTAAAATATAACACCTTAGTTGTTCTCAAAAGTAGGAACAAACTCCCAAATATTTAATTTAAAACCAAGTAGTTAGTGTTTTAATTTTCAGATAAAAGCACAGACTATCCAAGATTTAAGATTTCTAAAAGGCTGTTTCTTCCATTCCTTTTTCATGTTAAAGACCATGGACTTCAGCTGTTTTTGTGTTGGGTGTAAATTAAGTGCCAGCTGGATTCAGGGAAAGCTTCTTCCTTACTGCAATATTGCCCAATTAGATGACATACTGCAATTGCAATTAAAAAGTCAACACTTGCCACAGCACAATATGAAAGACACGGCACAGAAAAATAAAGCAATACATCAGATAGTATGGTTTAGTGACTGTAACTGATGGCATTTTAATGATACTTATATTGTTATTTTAAGTCTTTATTGGGAATATCTAGTAGAACCAGATTAAAGTAGCAGTCATAGTTATTCTGTGTATTATATTATTCTGACTTATTCATTTAGCTGTGTAATTATTGCTCAGTTTTGGATATGAAGCCAACTCATAAGATTTCAAAAAAATGCTCTGCAGGATGATGTTTTTTTGGGACAAAAACAATGCCATTAAAAAAAAAAAAAGCTAAACTGAACTCTCTGTGTTGATATATCAAGGTGTTTAATTTCATTTGTGATGCTATGTACGTAAATTATTTTTAATAGAGAAATAAAATCTGAAGAAAAAACATAATGTAAACCTCTCATATGTATGGAGATAAAAATATTTTCCCTTCAAAGCCAAAGCTTCATCAGACCTAATATTGTCCCATGGGATATTTTTACTCTTGATAAGGGAAAATGTTTAGCTTATTATGAAGACTCAAATTTAATTCTATTTACTTTACAGGAGACAGAGGTGTAACAGCTTTTTAAAATTACTATTATTATTTTATTTTTATTATGCTTCCCATGGCTTGCTTTTAAGTCATTATGTGACAAAGAAAATTCTGCAAAGACTCTTTCACTCTATCATAAATAAACCTTTTTAAAGTAGATGTATCTAATCTTGCAAGTTTCAGGATAGCTTCCATTGTCTCTTTTGCAAAGCTACAATTCATTACAAATATGGCAACTACCATGACTCATTTTTCATTATTTATTATGTCCAAACCCAGTGGTGGATTCTACATGCATTTTCAGGCATCCAGCCACAGAGATTTATGAGTCAGTGCAGCCCTATTTATGGGTGGAGTTTGGCTCAGAAGATATTCAGGATAATGAATGAGTTGCTATGTTTGGTATCAACCAAGTATTGGGACAATGCTGCAGAAATAGAATATGAGAGGAAAAGGAAAAATAAAAATCAACATTTGCTCAGTGATAAAATATGAGACCAAATCCTTAAGATCTCCCTACTTTTATTTTTCTGATTATTTCACTTATCCTCAGGTACAAGCCTCTGGGAATACTGAGGTTTTCCACTTGTTTGTTTT
Organism: Ammospiza caudacuta; assembly: GCF_027887145.1. Lineage (NCBI taxonomy): Eukaryota > Metazoa > Chordata > Aves > Passeriformes > Passerellidae > Ammospiza > Ammospiza caudacuta. The sequence continues at coordinate 81,544,455 of NC_080632.1, read as the reverse complement.
TGTTTTTGTTTTGTCTTGTTTTGCTTTTCCTCAGGATGAATGAAAATTGAATAAGAACTTAAGTTTATCTTATTATGTTATGATTTTTTATCACAAAATAAAAAGAGGTACCATACTCATAAAAAGAACTAGGAGTTAAATCTCCTAGAATTTCTGCATTTCTGCGCAAATGATTGTTTGAGTGTCTCAATTGAGTGTCTCAATTTTCTTTGACTTAAAGCAGACTCTTACCATAAAACTGTTCATTGTGTTTCATTAATTGTCATTTGAAAATAACAATAAACAATTTAGATTAAAATAATTCCCCAAGGATTATAAGGGAATTCAAGTCCTGGCCCTTCACAGGACACCCCAGTAATCACACCATTTTTTTTTTTCCTGAGAGCATTGTCCAAAAGCTTCTTGAACTCCTTCTGACTTAGAGTTGAGAACACCTCCCTGGGTAGCCTGTTCCAGTACTCAACCAGTACTGTGTGAAGAGCCTTTTCTGGATTTTCTGATATCCAACATAACCCTCCCCTGACACAAAATTGGGCCATTCCCTCAGGTCACCAGAGAGAAAAGATCAATGCCTGCCCCTCCTCTTCCCCAGGCTTCCACAGCAGGGTGGGAGAAGGGAGGATGAGCCTGCGGCTCTGCCCTCCAACTCACAGCACTGAGCTCGACCTGAAGAAACACAACAGGCCTGTGGCACCTCCTGTGAAACCCGCAGCCAGGAATTGGCCACGTTATCTGACTTTGCTCCTGGAGGGGTGATTATAGTAGGAGTCCTAGCAAAATATCTGTATTGTATTTGAATATCTCTGTATAGGCCTTGCCCTGATAAGCCCCGGTTGTTCTTGATGGGCTGCAGCTGCGATGTCCTTAACTGGGCTGCAGCTGTAGCTAGGGAAGATAACTGGGATAAAAGGGGGTGGGTTGGCCAGTCAGGGAGAGCCTGGAAGGAGCCTTGACTAAGAAGCAGCAACAAGCAGAAGAAGTCTGTGCTGTGAAGAACTGCCCCCAAGAAATATCACTGAGAAGGTACGGGACTTTAGAAATATGACTGCAGCAGTATGGGACTTTAGAAATATGAAATACAACGAGATAACAACAGGCGATCACTGGTGGAGAAAAGATGTGAAGGGCTAAACGTCAGTAGTATTTTTAACTCTTCTGCTGTTTAGTCAATGGCTTTAACTCTGGTCCCTGTGTTTGTCTTTAAAGGAGGATTTGTCACCAGATGAGGCTCTTTTTTTGAGCTGCCTGAAGACACACAATGTCATTTGACTTTCCACACTTCAGTTGCTTCCCCACTGAACAGGGAGACCTGGAAAACCCTTCAAGTGAGTTAAGCACCAAACTACTTTTGATTCAAAAAGCAATCTCATAGTCAATGTGTTTTCCTTCTTCTACAAATCACATGGTACACTCAACTTTTTTTAAGAAGGCTTTAGATAAAAATAAAAAAGTCAAAGCAGCTAATTAAATTTGATTGCAGGCCCACATGGTGGGCAGAGGGGTAGATAGGGTGGGCCTGACTACAGATATGTCAAAATCAATAGGAAATGAGGGGCTCCTAGTTCGTCTCCTTTGTTCCCTCAAAATTAGTGAACACCCAGGGAGCTGGCAGGGTAAAGAGAGAAGATAAATCACCTGGCTACGGACCTTGTGAAATGCAAGCACATTCCACACTTCTGTTTCTTAATAAAATACACACCAGTCCCCAGGAGACACTGGTAGGGAGCTGGGGAGAAAGTAATTTTTAATGGGTTCATTTCATTTATGAATGGAACGCTTTCTCCATTCTACATCCCCCATCTCTCTGACAAAACCTTCGGCTTCTTGAGATGTGAAATAGGTGAAAGAAAATACAGTTTGGGACCATTAATTATGCTTTCTTATTGAGTATATAAATTTGATGTCAAGCAGGCCAGGCTGAATGGTATATATTTATTTCAAAAATATCTCTGTGAGGCATTGCTGCATCATCCTATTGATTTAGGTATTTTTGTTATTGTGCTTGATGCTTTTATGAAAGGCAGGCTATTAACAAACTAAATTGAAAAACTAGTGAGTCAGACTTTTTTCAGATGATCCTGAGTGCTACTTGCAAGCAGCTTTAAATTGGAAAATACTGTAAAAGACTTTTTTTTTTTAATGGGGCAGTCTCCTCTTTGCAATCCACATACCTTATTCATTGTAAAGAAAAAAAAATAAAAGAAAGAATACAAGATAGAATTCTCATGCTCCACTGGAAGTTGCCTATTTTCCTCTCCTATCTATAAAAATGTTAATCTTTCCATTTCAAAGGGTCACTATTTTCGACCTTGTTGGACGCTTGTATTAAAATCCTGTGTAAAACATGGTTGCCTTAAAAGAGCAACATTGAATATTTTGTGTTCATGCAAACAGGACCTGAGAAGCAGCAGTTTGCTGCTTTCCTTTCAAACACAAATTTGCAGAGTTAAACCTGGGTGGGCTGGTGTCAAAGGAACCAAAGGAATGAGGCTGACTCTTTTGGTGCCACTTGCAGCTTCTTCCTTCCTTTTTCCCCACCCTCTTCCTTCTCACTGCTCATAGTGAGTTCTGAATTCCGTAATCAAAGAATGGGGGAAAAAAAGTCTCAAAGGAAAATTAATCAAAATTCTAATATTTCACTTAGCTACTTTGGGAAGCCAAGAATCACCACATGGAAGTAGATCAGCTGAAAAAGTCTTGGTAACATTTGACACAGGGTAAGTCCAAATCTTGTTGCTCCTTCTTGTGTGACAAAGAAAAATTGGTGAATAGTGCAACTGTAGGGACTCTATCAGTCTGTTATCATAAATCATGAGCAATGGGGGGTGGTCTCTGGCTTTGGTACATGGTGGCAGTTTGAATATTCAGTGTTAATTTTTTACCCAAACCTGTAGGCACAGAGAAGTATTTTTTTTCTCTCTCTCTTTTCCTTCCCAGTACAGGACAGACTTACTGGATCAGATTGAAGTTCTGCCCACGATAGATAGCAACAAAGGACACTTATAAACCATATAACAAGTGAGGTGACTCTACTGATACTGCTTCTATCACACTTTTTTATAAGCTGGAGATCCAGGAGCTGTGTAGTCAAATATGGAATATTCATGTTTCAGCAAATTTTTCTTCCAATAGTTTTCCCAGTTACCCTTTCAAGTCACAAAACCTTTCAATGCCCACAATCCTTTTTGGTATTAAGTATAACTCTACTCTGTGGGAGAAACTGTCCTCTGCTCTTTGAGTCTCTGTGCTCCAGCTATGATCATCAATTGGGGTCATATTTGAGAGAAACCAGCAAGCAAAAGACACTGCTCCCCAAAACCTCAAAATGAAAAATTTGATTAGGCAGGACCACAGTGTGTTTTGGTTGCTAACTACTAGCTTGAACCAAAACAGCAAATAGTGAAAAATATTGAAAAAAAAAAAAATCAGAAGATTCTGAAGACCTGCTGGCCTTATTGTAAGAGTTTGCAAAATATTTGTCGATTTTTTGGTGATAAGCTCAGAAAACTTATTTCTGAAGGTTCTTGGATACTGCCCAAATCAAACCTATACTGAATCACCAGCTGTGTGGTCTGGAATTTTAGCTGCCCTTTAGCTCTTAGATCAGATACAGCATGAAGATAAACACTGAACCTTGGCCACAGGCTTGAATTCCTCCCAAATGCCTTGGAGTGTCCTTACCCAAATTGTGCCCTGAAAAATCATTTTGATATGGCCAATCTTAACTTTCATTTTACTCTGAAGTTTCTAATGGCAGAACACCTTGAAGATACTAATTCCAGTTTTTTTGGCACAGGACAGAGAGCCTTGAATTTTCTATGTCCCTGTTTCAGGTCCTCACTTTTAATCAAAGTATAATAAAACATAACATACATAACAGAAGGAGAAGTGTATTTCTGATTTTAAGCAGTGTAAACTTGGGAGGGAAATGTTTTCTGTGTCTCAGGAAGAGTGACTTAACTCAGTGTTTAGTCTGTGTTTTTACCTATCAGGACTAGTGGCTTTGCTAGCTGTAAGTCTGACCCCAGTTACATGTAAAACCGTACTGGCTGCATTGGTACTACCGTGATGCCTTTGTAAATTGTAAACAGGACATCAAATTAAGCCTTCTTCCAGCTCACCCCTTTTCCCAAGGTTAATAGAAAAGCTGCAAGGAAGAAGGTAATGTACACAAGCAGGATTGCCATTAGCTGGCAGCTATCAGAGAGTTCCAGCTGCAGTCAGGCTCCCCTGTCTCCAGCTGAAGGAGGGGAATGCCCATTATTGCACCCCCACTCTGGACAGCAAGGGCACCCATCACTGCCTGACTGTCTGGGGATAATCACAAGTTTATTGATATTATTGCTCCCATTACACAGACAAACAAGCTGACAGCAAGGACACTCAGGATTTGGAAATCTGCCTCGTTTCCAGGTATGTCGGGTCTCAGAAGTGGTTCTTTCTTTTCTCCCAATCCTACTTTGAAATGCTATGAAAACACATGATTTTTAGAGAGGTAGAAAGAAGGATAAGCAATATGTTTTTTCCTTTTTGTCTTCTTTTTGAAATCTTCTCACTTTCTTAGCACAAGACTTCGTGGTTTTCTAGTCCTCTGTTCAAAATGTCAGGATTTCTGACCCTCCAGTTAAAACAGTGTGTTGGCTGAACCAATAAAGAAATGGCTGGTAGAAACAATAGAGCATAGAAAGCTTCTGTAATGAAATTTTTGAGGAACAGAAACGCTGTCTCTTTGGCTCTTAAATAAAAAGGCTTTTGATTTTAATATGCCCATGCCAGCATTAGAAAGAATCCTAATCAAAGAAAAGAGATGTTAACCCAAAAGGAGACAAATTAGATACACTTATCAGGGACATACAAGTTAGAATATTTTCTCAAGCAGAGTGTGGATGTTTCAGAATATTTCCTTTTCCAACAGGTGTTGAAACACAACAAAAGGTGATTATAAACACATCTTTTAATTTAGTCCCCAGCTCCTTCTGGGATGCAAGGAATTCAGGGTTGTTGCTTCCAGAACAAAAACGCTCTGACAACCTCAGATAGAACAAACCCTGGCTGAACCCTGTCTCCCACCTCCTGACAGATCGTACCCTCTCAGCCTCAAAAAGCAGTACCAGTGTTTGAAGATAGTTCTCCTCACTCACAAAAGCACTGGCAGAGATTGTGCTGTGGCAGCAGCAAAGTGATTATCAGAGCAGGGAAGGTAAGGAAAAATGAAGCTGATACCAGCACAGTGGGCTATATGGTCTCCCTGTGTGTCTTTAAAGGGGCACCATCAACTCAAAAATCACTCTTCTGTCTGAAGCTTCCTTATCACCTGCTGTTAAAAGTAGCACTGTCAAGTGCCATAGCTGAGAGAAAGCATATGTGGAGTTTTCCGGTGTATTTTTGTTTATTTGTTTGTTTGATTAGTGTCAGTTTGCTTCTTTCTTTCATTATCAGTGTAGGGTCTAAAAGCTCCTTAATTATGCCTCTGGCAGAGTCCAATCAGTCACCAGTTTGTGTGGGCTTTCATCTCAATGGAAGAGATGGGTTTGTGTGAAGGGGGGGGGTGGTGGTGAAAAGGAGGGAGAGAACATGATTCAAGGAAAGGTGAAGAAAAGTTAAAAATAACAGTCACCCTTATAGAAATTAACACCTTTTTTTTGAGTACCTTTTTCTGAGCATGAAATTTCAGACCAAAAAGGCACAGAGTGAGTTGGCAGCAGCTTCATGAGTATAATGTGTCAAGAGTTATGACACTGAGGAAGTAGCTTTTGCTTCAGACAACCAGGTTACCTTCTTCTGTAAGGTAGTACTTAGGACCCATTTTTTTCCATAAAATAATCCTAAACTCTTTTATATGAGGGGAGGTTTTTCATGTTAGTAAAGTAAAGGGAAATTGGAGCCCAACTGTAGCAGACCTTTTTTTTTTTTTTTTTTTTTGACCTATAGCACTGTATTAGGGGAATTATGCTGTACAAGTAAAAGAGAAGAAATAGCTTAAATGGCAGCCTACCCCCCAAGGGAAACCTGACTTCACTAGTAAACTTTAACTCAATTTCAGCTCCTTCGAGGTCAAATCTACTTCAGTTTTGCTTGGTTTCTTATTTCCTTTTTTTTCCCCCATCCATATTCTTTAGTTTTCCCCTTTCCCATTGACATTTATTTTGAACAGCATCGTTATATCTTGTTTAATTGCTTTTTTCCTATCGTTACAAAAATAAAAGATCACTCTCTTTCCATCCTCCCCATCTGCTTGAAGATGAAAGTCATGAGCCTCACTCGCCCTAGAAAGGAAATAATGATAATAATAATAACAACAATAATAATAATAGCATCTTCAATTTAAATAGTGCCTTTCATCCCAAAGCTGATTACATGTCGGGCCAATTTGTGCTTCCAGTTATATGGCTATGCCTCCAGAATAAATCTGTCAGAATCAGTAGTGTCTCTCTGGACTTATCCCAGAATTTATTTCTATAGGATTTAGGTATGTAGAGGTCACTGCATCATCTTTTTTTTCCTCCAGCAGATGCTCAGCATTCATCAGCAGCCTATCAGGCCCCAGCCAGCCCGTCCCTGTCTGTACATGTTCTCTGGCATGGCTTGAGCAGGAGCATAACGGACTCTTAATGCACAAACCTTCAGTTTTAGTCTGTCAGCTGATGTCAAGGATTCTGGATACCCCAGACAAATTTTCTTTTCTCTGATGGAAGGTGTAGCATGGTGGTAGTGTGTGTTTATTTTAAAAACCCTTCTGCACTCCACTCTGGGTACTCCCAGCCCTCATTGTTACACAGTAGTGCAGGTAGAAAAGAATAACAGAGACAATAGGTGCAAATGGAGCTGTTAAATAGCCTGGGCAACATGCCAAGGATAGGATTTCCAGCCACTTCCCAGCGCTCTGCCTCCTTCTCAGTTACCTTTTTATGTCAAACTGAAGATCTGGAGTCACAGCTCTTTCTTCCCACTGCTCTATAATGCTTGGCATGGGGATGATGCCCCTAAATGTTAGTGCAAGAAATTAGAAGTGATGTTCACATGTTACTGCAATGTCTGTATAAGTTGGAGGATGAAGGAACAACTGTACTGAGGTGCACATTTTGATGGCACACAGGGTGGGGCTTGGACATGTGCCATGCCCCAGAGTGCCTCAGTTTCCATGCAATAAAACCCCAGCATGGGGCAGGAGTAGATTAACTTCACAAACTCAGCAACATTGTCGCTCTCTGTGAATGCTCAGGGACAGAGTGGTGTGGAGCATGGCAGAATGCCTGTGCTCAGCAATCATGCCACCATCTGAAATATTTCAAATTAGGTGATATCAGTCACACTTTGCTTAAGAGGCCAATGATTTATATTTTTGGTGTAATTGTGGTTAAAACTTGAAATGCAGCCTTGCATTTGTGGGCTCTCCCAGGAATCTCACCTGAATTCCATTCTTGTTTTTCCAGACAAGCTTTCCAGGAGATCAGTCCAATAGCGAGCTTCCTCGTGGTATTTCTGGTACTTTCTACTTCAATGCTTGGTTGAAAATAACATAAAAACAATCTATTTCACAGCATTTTTGCATGAAAATGAAACTTAAAACTGAATAAAGTTCTAAGTGGGCGAAAGTGGTGTTTGGATCAAGTTCAGTTTGAAGTTTGAAGGGTGAGGATAAGGAGGATTTATTCTATCCAGAGAAATTGGCTTGGTCACCCTCAGTTATAGACTGTATAAAACTCACAATATCAAGTAGCTGGTTCTTGTATAAATAGATTGTACACTTACAAAGAGAAGGATTAAAACCATCTTCCTTAATTACATCCTATAATTCATACCAGGGTAACCTTGTAAAAGATCAAACAGTAATGGGGGCAGAAAGGGCTTAGTGCACAGCACAGAAGAATAGCAAGAGTTTGCCCTTTCCAATATACAGTCTGCAAAGGATCATGCAGGACATGACCACTTAGAAACTTAGAGACAAGAGGAGGGAGAGGGGACAATAACTATTGCAGGGGCTGAAGCTGTAAATGTTTATTCATGCAGCAATCAATTTTAGCTAGCTACCTCTGATGCAGACACACATGCATATGTGAGCTCTCTGTATCAGAACAGATCTCAATAATTTATAGACTTCTCTACACAACATCTTTATGAAGTAGGGTGTTTTTTCTTCTGCTGCTCTTCAGAGTAAGGGGCTGAGTGCAAGGACACTAGTATTGAAATATTTTCTATTACCAGGAAGTCATTCATGTCCTCCAGATACAGAAAATAATTCAGAATTTTTCCACATTAGGTAATTTCTAGAATCTGAGATTCAGAGGGGTTAGAAACCTTGCATGATAAAATAAGATTAGTCTCACTCTAAATTGTATTTTGGGGCCTCCAAGTTAATTTTTTTAACTGCAGTGACAGTGGATCTACCCCTCCACCCCAGAATTTACTTGATCCCATATTATATTGTTATGTGATTCCAAAGAGTGGCTGATGTAAATTTGCTTTATGTTGTCTAAGGATCCCATACTCCATGATTGCATATTAGTCAAAAGGTAAGCATGCAAAAGTTTTGTTGTTATCGCCTTGAAAAGTTACTCAGTTTCAAAATAGTAGTTCCACTGTCCTTAGTGCCTGTACTTCTTTGTGCAGCAGTAAGTCTGGTTAAGGGCACACAGCTGGTTTTGTTGCAACTTCAAATACACAACTGATAGATATATATTTTAGGGCTGTTCTCTCCCACCTCTAAAAGACCACAGATCTGCCCCAAAATTAACATTAACATCAAGAGTTCAACCAGCATAAGGCATAAGAATGCGAAGTTAATCCATCAGCCCCATTTAGCAGGGTTTATCAAACATTTCCTTAGGTCTGTGATCAGCAATCTGCCCACAAATAGCTGTTAGGAGATAGCCCAATCTTCATGGGGACTGGCTCTCCTCTGCTCTCTGCTCTGCACATGGCTTTGCTGATTTACAGCATTTACTGGCAGACAGCAGACCTGACACTTGGCTTACAAATCACTTTCCTGGCAAGAGGCTTGAAATTTACCAGAGATAGCCCAATGCTGGATCTGCAGGATCCAATGTGTCCACTGTGGGCCTCACCTCCAGCTGCCTGTCTGAAGTCATACAGGAAATCTGAAAAGAATGATGAGCCTGTGTGTTTGACTAGCTTCTTGTGCCATAAAATGTGAAAGTCTGAATACACCAGCACTGCTATTGTGCCCTGGGGTAAAATTATGCAAACCTTTATTTGTTCTTTTTTTAATCTCAATTTTATATGTTTTTTTTTTTCTTTTTCATCCCCTGCAACTTCTACAGCATTTGAATGTATTTCAGTTTTGTGTCTCAGCTTCTCCATTTTACGTTTTTCTTTCAACTTGTGACAATGATTCAAACCTAATGTACTTTTCTTGTGATTTCATTGCTTCAGAGGAGAGCAGAGGGGAAGACTCCAGCTGTTTATATGCAGTATGTAACAATTAAAAATTTAATTTCCAGAACCTTTCTGCAGGTGTGGTGGAAGTGCCAGGAGAGTGAAGACAGATAGTTACAATTTCACTGGGTAAATTGTCATTTTGAACTCATATAGTCAGCTTCCAGAAGAAACACTGACCATATACTAACATGGTAATGTGCTGCTATCCAGCTTCTTTCCTTTGAGAATCCACGAGCTGCCAAACATTGAAAGTGTAATGTACCAGCAAAGAAATTACAGGTAAGAGACAAATAATTTATTACCAGATTTGTCTGGGCTGTTCCTATTTTTGAGGTAGGAAACTCCACTTTCATGATCCCAACTTTCTGAGGCCATTCATGATGGGCAATCATTTTTCTTTCTGAAATCTGATCTTCAGCCATACTGTCTCTAAATTAATTAATATAATTGTTTTATTGAAGCAACACTGGGTCTGTCTTGCATAACTTCTCCTTAACTGCCCCAGTAATCTCATCTCAATGTACATATAGAGAAAAAATATATTTTTACTCAGCCCTTATTTCCCCAGGTTAAACCTTACTTTCTCTCAAGGAATGGGTCCTTCACAGCCAAATCATTGCTCTAGTCCAACCTAGACTGATTTTTCCAAATATTCAAATCAGAATAAGGAGCTGCATGAAGCCAACATCAGACTTGTAAGATTCCAGTAATTCCTCCTATGAATAGATTATCATTATTATCATTATTATCATTATTATCATTATTATCATTATTATCATTATTATCATTATTATCATGAATGTTTATGTTTATTGTGTTTATTATGTTTATTATTGCTGCTACCACTTCATGTTAGTGTATCATGTTGGTGATCCATAGCTGCTGATTGGATAAAACATGCAGGTTTTTATCCCTTATTACTTCCCTCTTCTGTATTCCTTATAACTTTTAAAATAGAGCACAAATGAGATGACTTGTGTCTCAACACAAGACTGTTTTACTAAAAATGTTTCTTTCTAGTTCTAGTTTCTTCCTCTTCTTCAATCTCAATCTTAACTCTGATTCCACTATGTGCTGATAGTCTCTGGCTTTGTGTCACCAGCAGTCTGAAATAACATACTCTGGTTTCCAAGTAAAGAAAAGGGAGCAGTGGTTCTAGCCTATCTGATCAAGAACTCTGTTGCGCTTCCCTAATAATTCACCAGCCACATCCTTACATATTTATAGCTCCTCATCTAACTCCTCAACTAATCCCCATCCCCTCTAGCTTTGATAAAAATTTCTAGCATGGACCATATTAAATGTTTTCTTGAAGTCCAGGCAGATTAGATCTATTAAATTTCTCTTGTCTAGAAAAATCAGTTATCTTATCACGGAATGGTATGAGCTTGGTTTGGCAGTCTATTGCTGGTAAACTCATCTATTTTTTCTTTCTTATCTTTCCATCTTTAATGTTTTCTTTCAGAGTATGTCCTAAAACCTTGCTTACTATAAAGCCTAAACCCAGTGGTCTGTATTTCCCCAGGCCAGAGATCCGGTTTAAAAAAAAACCAGGATAATCTTTTCTTTCAGAGAAGTTTCAAGAAATTTCTCCCAACCTGGCCTAACTGAGGAGAAAGAATCTGTGCAGAGAATGTCATGTGTTTCTTCCTGAGACAAGTGACGACCTTCTCAAGCACAGCTGGTCTTGAAAAGCAGACTTTTGAGTGTCAGTTGAGCATCCTTGGCTTATGCAGTTCATGAACTCATTCCAGAGTGCTCCTCTTCTCACTGTTTCTGGCTTCTGCAGAGGACTGCTACTGTCATGCCTAATTCTGTCCTGTCTGAAATCAGAAGAAAAAAAAAGAAAAGGAAAAGAAAATATAATAGGGAAAAGGAAAAAAAAAAGAAAATAAAAGCACAGAGTAGGACGGGAAAGAAAGGATTAAAAAATAATAGGAGGAAAGAAGAAAAGGATGATGGAAAAAGGGGCAAAGCGTTTAATTGAAGTGTACTTGTCACTTTCAGGGAGCTTTATGATCTGTACACACTGGAAATCCCTTACATCTGCTCCTCAGGATGTCTTTTAAATAGCACAAATTGTTGTGTTAGCTTTCCTCCTGGGAGTTTTCGCTTCTCTTATCTGCAGCCACCCCAGTTTAAGCAGACTTTTATCTTGAGACTCACTCAAAGACAACATTCTGAAAGATGTTTTCCCCTGTCCAAAAGATGGCTTGGTCTTCACTGCATCAGTCAAGCCAGTGATCAGTGTCTGCATCAAATTGCAAGGCTCTCTACTCCTTCTTGCTTTGCTTTTTTTTTTTTTAATACAGCAGCTTTCTAAGTTTCCCTGTTCCCATGACACTATGATGAGTTTTGGATCATTCACTGTGTTTAAACCTTTCAAGAACATTTTCCACATGGAGAATCCTCTTAAAGTGAATACATCATTGTACATGATTATCCATGCTTAAAGGAACAATCAGCAGAACAATATGTCCTCTTCTCAGCACTGCCTGTGAACTGCACTTTCTTCTTCCTATTTCTCACCCCTCCTAGCTTGTTGTAATTTGCTCATCTACATAGTTGCTGGGTTGGAAAGCAGCTGTTGGTAAATTTTCCATCAACAGGCCATAAAATTTTACTTTCATGAGACAGCACGCTTCAAAAATTTTCAGTGTGAGTTTGGTGCTCTTTCTACCTCTCAAATCATCATAGAATCACAATATCACAGTACATTTAGGCTGGAAAAGACTTCTGAGATCACTGAGTCAAACACCACCATCAACAAGGCCAGCTAGAAGGCAGCACTTGTCAATGAGAGGCAAGCATTGAGTGCCATGACCGGACATTTTTGAATACTTCTGGTGGGTGACTCCACCAATTCCAGTGTTTGCTAACCTTTTCTGTGAAAAAATTCTCCTGATGTCCAGCTTGATCCTGCCCTGAGGCTTTGTCCTCTTGTCCTGCCACTCATTGCTGGGAGCAGAGGCCCACCCCTGCATGGCTGCTCCTCCTGTCAGGGAGTTCTGGAGAGCCAGAAGGTCCCCCCGGAGCTTCCCTTTCTCCAGGCTGAGTCCCTACAGCTCCCTCAGCTGCTCCTCACCAGTTTTGTCCTCCAGACCCTTCCCCAGCTCTGTTTCCTTCTCTGGACACACTCCAGCCCCCTCAGTGTCCTTCTTGCTGTGAGCAAGCAAAGCTGAGCACAGATTCCAGGCGTGGCCTCAGCCGTGCCCCAGCACAGGGGATGGGCCCTGCCCTGCTCCTGCTGCCCCTCCATGGCTGACGCAGGCCCGGGGCCTTTGGCCTTTTGGGCCTTTTGCGCACTTTGCAGCTCATGTTCAGCCACTGCAGCTCCAGGTCCTTTTCTGCTGCCTCTTTTTCCAGCCACTCTGCCCTCAGCCCATAAGTGCTCTCTGTGGTTGTTGTGGTTAATCATGACATGAACTGATCAGCAAATGCCCCATTCTGGCAAAAAACTTCCTCAAATCAAATTTTCCTTAATCATATCTTCCTCAAAACTTCTTCATACTTTCTCTAGTTTCTCCATTTCTTGTTTGTTTCACCCTTCTCCTTTTCACCTTTCTCTGGACACCAAAAAGGCACCGAAGCTCCAAGCCTCCATTTTTCTTCATCTTCTACATATCCTTAATCACAATGATCTGCATGTACTGTGGAGAAGTCTGTTAGAAAAGGGATGAATCTCTGGAAGCTGTGGGACTCTATCACTTCCCCTGCAATATGAATTATTTCCCATTCAAAATCTCACATAAAGGCTTTTTCTTGAGTGCCTTTGTCCAGGTCATGATGAAGCCGTGAGCTCTGCCCATTTGTGATGTAACATTAGAACAGTCCTGGATTCTAAGCCCGCTATAGTAAATTAAACAGTGACAGATGCACAAATATGTGAATTTAATTTTATGCTTATGGGACAGTTTTCTCCACAGAATTCCCTCTCGGTAAGCAGTGTTATCCTTGCACCCTGCTCTGAAGCCTGATGGAACCTGTCATGTGATGGTTGTTCCATTCCCACTGACCAAGAGCCATCCTGGATGTACTTGCATTAGTAGTACAGGTATATTACCAAAATGTTTTGTAACATTGGTCTGTTTGGATTCCTGTGGGCTCACAGTGGAGATTCAGGCAGACTACTGATGGTAGCCTCAAATAAGGCTGTGTCAGTTTACTATACAAATATACCTATAATTGCCATTTTGCATCTCACTTTAGCCTCACTGTTCCCAATTCCTTTCCCCAAACTTGCTGTGGGTTATATTTTCTTTAAAAAAAAAAAGTGGTTTCTAAACAATTAAAAACTACTCATATAGGAATTGTCTACTGATCTACATTGTGTTAAAAAAAACTTTAGGAGACGATTATTAATTTAATCAGTTACTTATTTTTTCTACTTTGCTGCTAAAGATGTGTACTTCTATATCTAGCTGTATATATAGCCATAAAATAAATCTCCAAATTAGAAATATACATTGGAATTTTTTCTAATAGCTAAATATCCAGAAGGTTCAGCTTTCTGTTTTATACTGTATGCTATTTTAGCAGAATACATACTTTTATTTCTGTTTATGCTTTATTTTATTTTTTTCTCCAGAGACCAAACCTGCATGTATCTTGCCCTCTTCCTTCAGGCACAGAGGTTTTCAGTGTTTCTTCCTGTGTTCTAACATTTCTAGAAAATGGGGTGTTCATGTGACCACTACAGCCATGTCAGTGTAAAACTTCAAGTTCAGAGTTCAATGGAAACAACACTCAGTTTCAAGTTCCTTATTGTGCTGGAGTTTTCCTTTTGTAAAGTACATACTTTTCCTCGAGCAATGGAAACAGCTCTTACACAGACAGAAATAAAAAAAAAGTAAAATAAAACCCCCTTTATTATAAAATATAAGTTCTGAAAAGGTTACACATTCACTTCAGCTGTTTGTGCTTAATACCTCAGCCAATTATACCTGGCTAACAAATGGGTATCTGTAAATACAAATATTTGTTTTCCTTGTCACTTTATCATTTGTTTTGTTGTTTCTTCTTTTTTTTTTTTCTTTTCAAGTGTTTTTTTTCTTTTTTCCTTCCATTTTTTTTTCCATTAATCAATTGTTTGCATTTGTTTTTTGGAAACTTATCCCAAGTTTCACATTCTTCAAATTTAGTCATCTTTGTGAAGCAGTCTTCTGAAGTGTTTTCCTAAATATCTTAGGCACAGCTATTTATAACCACTGTAAAAATTTGCATAAATAGTGGTATGCACACTCACAGGCACATATGCATGTGTATATATCCATGTAAAATGTCCTGTATGTGATCTGCAGTCATTAAAACAGGGGTTCTGAACATTACATTGCTGACTTAGGTAAGATACAGTTCACCTGATTTTATAGTGTTAAAAGCTGTGTAAATAATTAATTTTGTTTGCTTTCCTATACATTCAGTGGAGACTGTAGTGGGTTGCTCATGCCAGCTCTCATAAATATTGGCCTTAGGCTAATTCTTCCCTCATTCCAAGACATGGGGAGGACACATGAATAGCTCATCAGCTCAATTTTTCATAATAAAACTCAGCCTAGGTAGATATATATTTAAGTGCATATATTTAGCTTTTTATCAGGGAAGATTCATCGTTGCTACCATGGAGTTTCTGTACTCCAAGTTAGGCTGTGCTGTTCCACTCTGTACGGAAGCTTAAACTGAAGATTTTGCTCACACGAGCAAATTGAATTGCACAGGATGCTTTAGTATTCATGAGATTTGTCTCCTTGTTTGCTGTGCAGAATCACAGGTCACAGATAAAAATCAAGGCTGCATCTCCATGATTAGGGAAGTGATTTTTGGTGTCCAGGCACTGGGACCTTCTGAGAGAAAAGGCACTGTGTAAATGTGAAGATATCATTGATAGTTATTATCAATAATAATAATAATAATAGTACTAAACAACAGTCTGAAAGAATACTAGCTTTCTGGTGATGAAAAAAATATTTAGCCACTGGTCTTTTCATATTAATGAGATTCGATTTTTCAATCAGTATGAAGGACATCACCTGTGCTCCTTGCCTCCAGGTTTATCTACATGGGTGGAATAGATTCTGAAAACTGGCACTTAGAGAACTTTCTCAGAAAGATATTTCCAAATGTCAGCATTTTCTATTACTTTGTCATTGACTTCTAATGTGTTTTCAGAATGATTTGGTCCTTTCTTGGGTAAGGAAGAAAAATGGAAATCGAAAAAAACTTATATCATTCATTATTATGCAGCTTTCATATTGCAAAACACAATTTATAGCGAAGCACTCACCTTCCTTTCTGCTGTGCCACTTCAAATGTCCAATGCTAAACAGAAAGTGCTATAAAAATGTCTGCCCTCACTCTATGAGATTCAAATAATTGACAATAAAGTGGAAAACTGTTAAACATGTAACCTTGGCACAAGTTCCATGGGATATTTATCCTCCCACTATTGTATTCTTCAGTTTGTTCTGTTGTTTTATTGGATTGTATTCTATCCAGTTGTGCCTTGCAGCATCTATGCATGAGTCAAAACGCCTGCAGTGGGGCACACGACAGAAATAAAGCAACAGGAGGCAGCTCACAGAGACTGAACGTGGGTACCATGGGCTGCCTCAAAACTTCAGGGACCCGCAGCTCTCTACTGTGAGGGGCAGCATTCATTGCACACCGCCTGGGAAGGAGCTGCGGAAATCCTGGAGAGCTGGATGGGCATGATCATTTCCTGTTGCCTGCCACTCTGAGGCAGAAAGTCAACCTCATGGAGTTTAGTGGCTGCTTTGTGCTTGAACAGCTTTTCTTTTGGTGATGAGCAAGTTTAGGCTGGCACCATGGGGCTGCTCACTGGTGTAATGCTGCCTGAGTAGCTGCTCCAATCCCATAGGCAAGTGCAGCAATCCTCAGTAGGAGAATTGGGAATGTTTACTCTTCCTTCCCCCTGAACGCACTTTTCTGTCAGCTCAAATACTGTTTTTGCAGCCTAGTCCTATATACCTTAAAAAAACATAGGTGACAAATTAAATCTCAAAGAATTATTGTGCTTGAAAAGGAATTTAAACATCCACTGTACTGATTGCTTCATATTGTTTCTCTGCCTTTGTAGGAATTTTTCCCTCTTTCATGGGTAAAATTATGAATTATGATTTTTCCCAGAAAATAGCTTCAAAATGTATCTACTCAGAAATAAGATGTGAAGTATGATATTTCCAGAGAATATTGTTGGTTTTGTTTAGTTTTGGTTTGGTTTGGTTTGGTTTGGTTTGGTTTTTTTTCAATGGTTATTGTAAAACACCAATGGGATTCAGGGTTAAGGAGACAAAAAACAAGCAAATGAACAATGACAACAGTCATGACTCTAACGTACAAAGATCAAAATAATAATAAAATAAGGAATATAAAGTAATCTTCCGTGTCCAGTTATAATAAACAAAAAATGCAATGCACTGATTCACTGATGCTGAGTGCATTAAGATTTGATAGAGATGCAAAACAGATGAGATTTTTCACCTTGAAAAAAAATGGAGGGTTCCCACGTAAAACGCTAAAACAGTCTTAACCCCTTGATAAATATGTGCTGGTGCACTGTTATTTCCATGACAGGGACAATCCTTTGGCTGTGAGTAAGACAACTTTCCATTCATGGTTCATTTTCTCAGTGACCATTGTGTGTGGTGTCACTGCATCCTGAGCTATGGTCCTCAGAACTAAGGAGAAATTCACTTAAGCCAGTATATATCCTAGTTCCTCAGGTGGTCCTAGAAAATCCAACTCATCACTGCTACAAGAAGTAGTTCGGTTAGTTAAATTAGTTAAATCATCTAGAGATGATCTATGTCAGGAATTTACTCCTGTTTAAGTGCTTGACTTTGTAATCCAAGTATCTTTGAATTTAAGGCATAGGGAGAAGGATTGCTGTAGCCTATGAGGCACAGGGAACAGGTGAGCTTTTTCCTCAATGTTTTCCTATTCTTGTCCTTTTTCTTTCCTTTTCTCCCCATTTCTGGTGATGACACAGGCTATTCACATAGACTAGCAATGTTAATTCCCAGTCTTCTTATACGATCATGGTGAGAGCTACATCTCCCTGCGGGACAATTCAGAGTCCAGACAGCATTCCAAATCACCCTCTGGAGGTTCTTTTTCAATAGGCTTTTCCATTGCCTATTGAACAGAGACTGATACCCATAAGATTAACATTAACCTTTGTGTATTTTATGTTTCCCGGCATGAAGGCTTTGTATCTTATTTAAACAATGGAGCTACAAATTATTTTGGCAAACTGCCTCAAGAAGAATGGTAAGCAAAAGGGTTTCTTGTTGAAGAAAATCTTTGTTTCTGTTTAAAGGATGCAACTCAACTTTCCAGTTGGAGGCAAAGGAACATAACTCCTTTTCATCAAACAAGGGAAATAGCAAAGTAGAGAATAGCAAGTGAAAAAGCAAAGTAGGAGCAGGTTAATAATGGGAAGAGTTTAATACGTGATAAAAATACCCAATGCAACACTGTCACTTTCAAATCTTGATTATTTTAACTATAATAGCATATTTTACCCTATCAGGAAAAAAAAAATATATATGTATTGCTGAGATCCCCTTTGGTCAAGTTAGAACTTTGTTTTTTCAGCTCCCTACAACTTTTCAAGTACTATATTCCCAGGAAAATGTTAATCCCAATTTTCTTGTTACAGTAATTAAGTAAGTCCATTTGTTTGTTTGTTCTTATTTATTTCTCTGACCACGATATTTGCGTCTAAGTACATGAGTATGAGTTCTATAAAGATCTTCTTGAAAGGCTAACAGCTAAAAAGGAACAGGAGATTTTTCACAAGTAGGGCAGTGCATTTGATTGCCCTGAGTGTTAATTTTCTGGTTTAGACAAAAGGTTTTTGTTACTCAGAGACTCCATGGTAAGGAGAACTAACTACCACAGCACAATGAGCTTTAATATAGGGCAGATTTTCAAGGGTGGGCTTAGCATCTTCCTTCTGCTAAGACTGTCCCATGCTACCTCTTTGTTTGTTGTTTTGTTTTTTTTTTTTTTCTCTTACAGGGTGGCACAATTCTATCAACAGTAAAAAAACCTTATGGCACTAAAAAAATTTCTGGCTACCTTTGACTCATGATATGCCTTGCCCCATGTTCCATTCCCTTTCTCTTGCTAGGTGAATATCAGAGGAAAAATAATGTGGCAGGGTCACAGATAAAAACAGATTATCCACTACACATTCCACAGTATGACTAAGCTAGACCTCGGTAACCAAATCATTCAATACAGCTCTGTCACAGAATGGAATTATATTCTTGGCACACTGTCTTCATTTTTAAAAGCTGCCTCCTATTTTGTTTGTGCATGGGTTCTTCTTCTTGGGATTCAGCATGAGATATTTTTTACTGAATGTCTTGCATATATAATGCTCTGAGCTTATTTAGCCGTATCAATCAGTGAATCACAGTGTCCCAATTGAAATATAAAGCCTAATTAAATTTCATTTTATTTAAAAATGGATGGTATATAGTTTATGAAAAGGAATGCTAAAAATGCAGTGATAGTAGAAATGATAATAATAATAATAATAATAATAATAGTAATAAAAAAATTCTAAAATTCTGCTTCTTTTCACTGGATTCTCACTCAATTAGGAAGTGGTGTTTCCTTGATAAGATGGAGAAGCCAGTAATATGATAGGAAGTCATTAATACAATATAATCACAGCCCAAGATCAAACTCATCTCCTGTCTCTTTACCTTGTCAAGTGTTTCAATATTTTATGTTGTAATGTGATGACCAGAACTGATCACTGTAATCTAAGTGTGGATCTGACTAATGCATTGTATAATCAAAGATTTTCATCTGACTTAAATTCATTTGCATTTTCTTGCTCTTATTGTAAAAAGGCACCCCTAAGACTTAGTGTGGTTAAAGATCATATTTCATCACAGTCTCTGTTCTGAAAGGCTGTTAAATTTCTTTTTGGCCTTGAAAGTCTGCATCAAATGTTTAGGTATATTTGCTTTTTTCTCCTTCTTTCATTTTCTCACTGTCTTGGATTCTCTTTCCATCTCTGTCTCACATTTCTCTTACATATTTTTTAAAGTTTGCCTGTTTATTTCCAGAATGACAAGAGGGAAATATAGCCTTGTGCTTGTCATCTCTTTCTTTTGCCCTATTTTTCAATTACCTTCACTTTTATTAATTTCATTTGTTTTATATATTATTATTATTTATTGCTTCATTTTGATTGGTAACAAAAAAAAAAAAATCATTTAAACTCATGATAAGGAGAAAAAAAAACTGTGACCTGTACTATTTTCCATCTTTCCAGGTGACATATGAGGCCTTTAGACAGATGTGCATTCAGAACAAGCCCAAGTAGAACAAGCCCCAGCCCTTCATACTGGTAGTGCCCTGCAGATAAGCGGAGGAATCTGTTCATAACACTGAGGTTGATCCATCCTACTCCAATAAATGCCTCAGACACCTAAAATCCTTTTGTAAAACAGAAGATGAATTTTTCACCCTCTCTTGGAATAATTTTCTGGTCATATCTGAGTTTAACATTGTTATGACACTCATTAAATAATTCTAGTGCCAATGGTACTTAGGCTTCTTTTATTTCTTCATTCTATTTCAGGCTTTCATATGCATAAGGAATAGCCTTGCAAATATTTTGAAGCTGTTATCCACAATTTTTTCCATGCTAAGAAAAAGAAAAGGTGGAGCTTATTATTCACTGCTTTTAGAATTAATCTAACCATTTAACTGGATGATTTGAAGCTGTTTATTTTCTATACCAAGGTGGGATTTTTTTTAATGCTTTTTCCTGTTCTTATAATTTTTGGGTTTTAAACATGCATCTAAAACTGCAAGAAAAATATGCCTCTCTTCAGATAGAAATCAAGAAAATGTTGTGGTTTCTCAATTCCAAAGTTTTTGAAAGAATTATATAGTTCTGTTACTTAATGTGAAGTAACTTCTAGTTGGCTAAGCAGGAGGCAGCTCCAAAGGCAATCTGCCTTTTGTTTGGGGAATCTACAGTGCTATTCCTAAAATTTGTGCTTTTTAATTTTTATCATGATACAACAGATGAAAGGTCGAATGGTTTTATAATAATCTTGGTGGGAGATTTAAAATTCCATAGGTGAATTTCAGAATATTGACAGAAACTGCAGGTCAGACTTGTCAATTGACTTGAGCTGTAGCTCTGAGTTATTGGTTTGAGTGAAACAGCTAAAAGCACATAAAGTTGAACACAAGCATGAGTACCTACAGTAGGACCTCAGCCGCAAAACTTAGCAGAAGGCATTTATATAAGTCCTCAAGGGAAATTTGAAAATACTAACTGGGTACATTAAATCAGCAATGCTTTAAGGTTTCCAGAGTCAACACAAAGGACACAGTTTCACTTATGGATTGTAAGAACTTCCTGACAAGGATATAACAATGCAGGAATAGTATAAGTTTTACACAAGGTCTAGAAAACACATAAATGTGTAAGAAATTAACTCTAAACATTTGTAACATTTAATTGAAAATTATAACCTCTCTATAGTTTGTTTTTATCCATCTTTCTGAGTTTTATAGAAAATATATAATTTTCTATTTAGTGTTCTAAAACAGTCCAAAAAAAGCCAAATGAAATGTTTTCATTCCCTGTTATATTCTCTAAGACTTTTTGTTCTAAATTGGCTGTTTCTGTGTTTCTCACTGCTAACCTAGTGGACTTAATAGCTGAGCTTCAACGAAATGACCAAGAACCCTCATATTTCTCTACTTAGTCACAATGGCACTTTAGGTTAAACAATCATTGGCTCAGTCGTGAAAAATGAGATAAATTAAAATAATTTTCTTTGCGAGGACCAAAGACTTGGCAAGTAATGTATTGGAGAAATTTCCTGGACATAATGGGTTACATTAATTTTCAACTGCAAAACAATTCCTTCGGCATTATTTTTCAAGCAAAAAAAAAAAAACCCACACAACTTGCTATTTGCTGTATTTATTTCTTATTGAAAACTGAAAATACATTTCAAAGAAGAAATTAAGAAAAGTGTATCAGGAAATATTACAAAAAATTACTGTAAAGTATTTGAGCTAATTGGTCACCCATTTTCCTTCATACAAATGTAGTCAGTCTTAGCTATGATGGAATAAAAAAAATAATAGTCTCTTAGTTATTTTCATCTTAATATAATTTGCTAATTTATTTTAAACAAACCTTCACAGAAATCCATCTATTCTTCATGAAACTCCTTCTTCACTCCCATTATGGTTCTTTGTCATCTGAATAAGTTGAAGAGAATGTCATTTCTGCTCAAGGCTTCAGCTCTCAACCTCTTCCTGCACAACAACTGATGACAAATGTTGCTGTTCTCTGATCTCAATGGCCTCTCACTGCCCTATTTAAAATGAATGCAGTGATTACAGACCTGTTTCAATAACCCTGGGCTTTATTCACTTCTGGTCTAAATTGGCATTGCTGTGTTGCAGCTAATGGAGCTGTGATGACTTTGATCTGTAGAGAATTCAGCCATCAGGGAGCCCATCACTCAAATTATCCCTGAAATTGCTGTTAATTGGGACCTCTGTGGGCAGTCGCAGCAGAGGGGCCAAGGTGTGAATGAGCAAAGGTCTGATCTCTGATCCCTTCAAGCAGTGAGCCGGAGAATGAGCAGAGGAGTAGCCAGAGCAGGTCACACCAAGACATGTCTAGCCCAGTGTCCTGCTCCCATCAATGACCAATTGCAGATGACTCGAGGGGCAAATAATATTAGGACAAACATTTTCCTGATATGTTCTCACACTCACCAGTTGTTCACGTGTGCAGCAACTTTCCGAGCCATTCTGCTATCTCTGTACCCCATGACTCCTTAGAATTTTCTTCTTTCAATTTCTTTTTGTCTTCATTTTCTATTTATGCATGCACTTTTCACGCACTACGTTCTACAGCTTAACTCTGGACTATGGACAAAATCGTTCTATAATCTATATGAATTTATGTGGATCTTGCCACAGCTTCTTATATCATTTTTTTGTAGTTAAACTGAAACTAAGTTTGGTTTAAGATGGATAAAACCAAACTATAGAAAGGTTATAATTTTCAATTAAATTTTGCACCTAAAATATTAAAATGCTCTTTTAAAGGGAAAAAAAGAAACCCAAACAACACTAGGGCACAGTTGTATCAGTAATATTCAAAAATATAGAAGTTTTCCAGTTTTACATTAACTGTCCAAAATGAATCCATCACCTCTGATATACTTCAATAGTGAATAAATACCCATATTTCTTCAAGCTGCTAAAATTAATCCCAAAATTCCCTTGCTATCGTGGGCTTCAGGAGCAGTTCAGATTCCCTAGAAATTATATTATTTAAAAATAAAATAAAAAATTGAAACTGTCATGAGAACATGTCTATTGATAGTATTAATATTAGAATTCTTGGCCTGCATGGTCAATATCAAAACCAGTCCTTACTGTGATAAAATATACTTCAACTCTCAAAAGTTTTTCAAGATATAAGAGAAACCCTCATTTCCTTTACATAACTTAGCCTTCTGATTCAATCATTCCTCCTTTAAACATACTTCCTCCCCCCAAAAATGAAAAAAGTTGTTTGTCTTTTCTTCTTTTATGCAAAAATGCCAACACTGAAAAATGATTCTCCATTCCAAGACATGGCACAACTTAAATATTATCACTGAATGAATAAACATTGAATTATTCAGAGAGGAACTGTAAAAATAAAAATGTCAAAAAATCCTTAAAATTAAACAATCCAAGGGGAATATATGTCAACATTTTTACAACTATTTTTATTGTATTTGGAAAATGTATGGCTTTTCTTGAAGGTCATTTTGAAATGGAAATATCAGTTTAAGTTGACTACTTTGTTTCAGTTTCTCAAATAAGGAGCATTATTTAAAATAAATAATATTGATCAAAACACATTTCCATCAAGAAATATCTTCCTTTAGAATTTTTAGTATGTTGATTGTTATCCCTTTTTTGGTATATACATTCATGTTAATATTTGTACAACATCACTCTCTACCACTTCCTAATAGATTTTTAATATGGATGTATTTATTGAATTTATTCTAAAAAACGGAGATAAAAATGTATTGAATGATGTTTATTTGTTTTTGATTTATTTATGGAACAATGTTGTGGACTATTACGGGATGTCTCAAAGCAGACAATATCATATGGAAAAACTGTCTTCATTGCTTTAAATACTGTCCAGTTTTATACAACATTAAAAAATAAACACAGACTCAATAGAATAGTGTGGGAATAGGAAAATAGAGCAGAAGATAACAAACACACAAAATGTTAGGTGGGGTTACTTTCACCTTGACCTGTGCCACACATTTCTTAGGCATGTCATCTCAGCCCAGAAAAATCTGCCCTATTGTATAATTACAATTACCATTCTAATTAGTAGCTGATGGAGAAAAAAAAAGGCAAGTGCAGAGAGAGATTTACCCCATCTCTAAGGTACAGAACTGTCTGGAAACATCTGTTCTTGCTCTGTACTGAAGATGGAGCCCAAGATGTCTACACTTTTATATTGACTAAGTGCATAGGCTCACAAGGATGGTGAAGGGCCTTGAGGGGAAGCCATAGGAGGAGCAGCTTGGTTTTTTCAGCCTGAAGGAGACTGAGGGGACACCTCGTTCTGGTCTTCAACAGCTTCACAAGGAGAAGCAAAGGGGCCGGCACTGATGTTTTTCCTGTGGTGACCAGTGACAGGACTTCAGGAGACAGCCTGAGTCTGAGTCAGGGGAGGCTTAGGTTGGATTTCAGGAAAAGGTTCTATACACAGGGGGTGTTTGGGTGCTGGAACAGGGCTCTCCAGGGAAGTGATTGCAGCACCAAGCCTGTTGGAACTCAAGAAGTGTTTGGACAATGCTCTCAGGCACAGTATATCACTCTTAGGGATGTCCTGTGCAGGGACAGGAGTTGGGCTCAATGATCAAGATTGGTACCTTCATGATTGGTACCTTCCAATGTGATTCCATTATTCAATAAAATCAGGCAGACTAAATCTAGGCAACAGCTTTTTGGAGTGTCTTAGAAATGTTGTAGAGATAAATGCCTAAATCTATCCACTAATAGAAGCTATGTAAATACTTAAGATGATAGCTAAATGCCATCTGAATAAGTTAATTGATGCCTGTGACAAAGTAAGTTCTTTAATTTTTTTGATGCTGGACATGCAAGACATCATTGCCTTACCCAAGTTATTGAAATTCAGATATGATTAAACTTCCAGGTGCATTCTGATCCCAGAGAGTGCATGGGAAGTGGATAAATTAGAATCTGCACAATTAAAATTTGGTGAAGCCAAGGTGTAGTGTGATTAATGTTTTATGGAGATACACCCTGACACCTTCAACAATGAGCCATAATTAAGTTAATTTGCTATAAATGTTTCAGACACTTGAATATAGGTTCAGGAAGTCCTTATGAGACAAATGAGTGAACAAAAAGGAAGTGTGGATGGATTCAAGTATCTTACCATGTTCTAGAACCTCAAAAATGTATGTATTCTGCAGAACAGGAAAGTTTGATTTACAGCAAGTTAATGGCTTCAAATTTTTATAAAATTTAGGAATTTTGCAAGATACAAATTAAAAACCACTCTGGAAAGAGTCTTAAGTCTAGACTGTAATGGCATTTTTCATCCTGTCAATAGAGATTTTAAACTCAATCATTTTGGGGTCAATGTGGCCAAAACAGCCACCAATCTCCACCTCACTTAAATAAGATTAAGGCTCAAGAATATACAGAGGTAAATGGCTGA
Organism: Ammospiza caudacuta; assembly: GCF_027887145.1. Taxonomy (NCBI): domain Eukaryota; kingdom Metazoa; phylum Chordata; class Aves; order Passeriformes; family Passerellidae; genus Ammospiza; species Ammospiza caudacuta. The sequence continues at coordinate 81,519,260 of NC_080632.1, read as the reverse complement.
ACCAAAATCAGATATTTGCACAAGAAAAGTCCTTTCTGTGCAAAAAGAAGGTTGACAGTTTCAATTTTTTTTCCTCTGAAATCTGCTATTTATATAATTTGAGCATATTTCATTGATGCTCTTGAAAGAAAAAAAAAAATTGCAATTAGTTTGAAAAGTTTTAAAATAAATTTTTGTTTATTTTCACTAAAACCAATACTTAATATAATAAGACACTTGCATTCCAATCAGATTTACTATCATTTTTTGGAGAGTCTTAATATCAGGAGAAAAAACCATATTTTTTATATGTTAACATCATGCCTGAGCCATGACAAATAAAAAAAAAAAAAAAAACCCAGACTGGATTGTAACTTTATCTAAGTAAAACTTGTTATTTTTTGTTGCTATATTTCCATCAATAAGTTTATACTTTTATATTTTATTTTAATTTTTTAAACTATTTGTATAGTTTGTCACCTGCATAACATTTAAAGCATTTCTGGTTATTGTCTTTGTTCAAAGGCAGTTTTTCTATGTTCCTAGTATTTATTTTTCTCTTTTTACAAGCAAATGGTGAAACTGATATTTTTAACACTGTGTCCAACACCAAAAATCCTCAGAGAGGCAGGATTTGATGCAGTTTGGGGCTGATATCTCAGGCTTCAATATTTCTAATCTCAGCTAAAAGGACTTTGATCTTAACTCATTGATGTAAAATTAACCAACCTGAACGTGTTTTGGTTGAGCTGAAGAATCTCTTTGAGGTGTGGGATTTTCCAAGAGTTTTAAGGTCACTTCACATGCAGATACCACTGACATACAAGTTTCTAGGTTTGGGTAAATGTGGGTTTCCTTTGCTTTGTTCCCCTAAGCTTTATTGGAGTTCTGGCCTCCCTTTCTCCTGGTACTAACAGCATTGGATAACACTAACACTTCCCTTTCTCTCAGGTTTTGAAGTGGAGATTAAAAGACAACAAAAGGCTTAAAATTTATGCTGTATTGCACAGCAGAATCATCACAGATGGGCTGACTGTGTATCCAAACTTCAACTTCATCCCAGTACGAGTTACAACCGCAAGGATGGGACTTGTACAGAAAATCTGTGCTCCTTCTTTCAAAGGCTGTGTGATCCAGTCACTGACCCTGCAGTGCATCACCAGCAGATATTTATCTCTGAAGTCCTGAAGATGCGTCCATTCCATATTTTCCTGCTGACATAATTTTGACATTTGCTTTATTGTGTCTGACCTCGTGCTAGCCTTCATTTTATTACTATGGCCCAACTTGGAGAGAGAGCCTAATTTACAGTGGGGTCTATCAACCTCTTCTGGAGCAGTTTTCATAAGCCTCGACGGCCATTGCGGATTTATAGAACTAAATGGCTTGGTGAAATACAAGGATCCATGCCACACGGACTGGGAAAGAGTGATTCCTCATCCGTGAGCGGAGACTGCATTCTGTGAGACCCAAAATCCATGGCTGGAGCTGCGGCTCCAGCACAAGTTAACATCTGTGAAAGGATGTGTAGTAAAGTATGGCCCCTTATGTCACTGCCGCAGCTGGGCTTCCTGCAGCTTAATTTGCCCTCTCAGCATGTTGCACTGATTATAAATACAATGCTTATCTTGTTGCCAGAGGCCATGACATATCGCTTGGCACTTTGCAACCCTCAGAACAAATTTTTCCCTTTCCCTGTTCACCTCAGTCAATCACGGCTTCAGAAAGCAGCCCTCTGCCACCCAGCATAGGATTACATGTCATTTATAATTTTACTCGCTTCAAAAAGCTAATGCTTAAGTTAATAAAGTGGAAAGATAGCAAGTACAGTGTCCCAACCAGGGAGAGCCAGATTGAAGTTGTTGTTGTTATTATTTGGGTTGTGGGGCACGGTAGGGGTCAGGAAAAGGGAGACATAAAAATAAAAAGCTAATAGCCTCTCTGGTGTCAAGAAGAAAGAGAAGAGGAGGCAGCTCTTCAGCAAGACATAAAACATTAATAGCTCTCATTGGAAAAAAAAAAAAAGCTGCTGCTCTTTTTCTTTTATTCATTTAAAAATATACATGCATTTCTAAGCATAAAGTTTATGCAAGTGAAAGCTTTCTGCTGGGTGTTTTATTCACATGAGAATTCAGAGAATTTCCTGAACTTCTTGTAATTTACTTAATGGGTAAACTGGCTGTATAAAGTTTAAAAAGAATAGATACTTTTCTAACTTAAATCTGACTCACCTTAGAAATCTGAAGTTTGTTTATGCCTGTGTTGTAGGGATTGGAGGTTAGTAAATTTGCTGAAATATCTTTTCTTCAAAACTAAGTTTAAAAGAGACGCTGTAACTTAACCACTGACAATACTTTAAATTCGAATACTTGGTGACAAAGGGAATTACTTTCAGTTGTGCAGGGATAAAAACTATTTTTTTCCAAACCCAACTGATTTAAATATCATTGGATGAGGTTCATAATGAACTAAGAAATAACAAAACTAGTAATCATATACCTGGACAAATTGAAGCAGTGAACTTTATTGAGCAAGTTAGACAGGATTTAAAATACAGCAGTAGAAGTTGAAAATAAGGTTCATAAGCAAACAAACAAAAACCAAAGCATAGTAATCCTTGAAAATAAGTGTTCATTTTGCCAGATAGTCACAAATACATAAGAACTGACTTGCTTTTTTTGATTTTAAAGAAAATTGTTTGTCTCTACTCTTTAATTCACAGTGGGCCTAAAATATCTTAAAATCAATGGACTGTAAAGATGTGGTTAGAGTAGTGTGTACTTCAGAGTTTTTAACTTCAAGATCTATGATCAAGTGCATTGCTCATCTGACTAACCAGATCAGGTCAACATTTCATTTATTTGCTGATACAGACCCAGCAGACACATGAAACAATTTGCAGTCTCACTAACTTACCAAAAGAACAGATAGTAAATTACTTCATATTTTTTTACAGTCCTTCTCCTTATTCATCTGTGTTGCTTTTGACTAATGGATTAAAGATATGTGAACATATGCTGAGAAATTTGGTTGATAAGTATTGTACAAAAGGTTGATTCAATGGCAAGATCTATCCAGATTTAAATAAATATCTTTACATTTAACACGTAGCATCAGGTTTTTATTTCTACTGCACATCTACTGACAAAGTACAATAGGACAAAATGGAGCAGTGTCCACAGTGTTGTCTAGAAAAATAATGACATTCAACATATGAGTTTATGCAAGAAAAAGTGTGTATATCAATTGCATTGAACATCTTCAACAAGAAGAAAAGTGATTTGTGCCAGTGACAAGAAACATCAGGAGAATTTGATCAAAAAAGTTCCATGTCTTCCATGTATGCAACTGTCCTTAATCCTGAGCTATTGGATAATTCAGGGTTGTATACTTCTTTTTTTTCTGTTTGATTGCTTTTGGGTGGTTGGTTTGTTGCGGGTTTGATTTTTTTTTAGGAGTAGGGGGGTTAGTAATAAATCAAGAAGTTTTGTTTTGCAGTAGAATGAAATTGAATTTTGGATGTTTTCTCTCTTTTTTTTTTTTTTTTTTCTCTTTTTAAATCATAATTTTGTTTTTAAATACTTCTATCAGGACCTGATTATTCTCTTATTTGACCAAGTCCTATACTGGAGCAAATCTTTATCTTATGCTAATTGTGCAAGTTTTGTTGATTTTGCCTTGGGCTATCCCAAATGATTGGAAGTAGAGATGTCCTTTAAAATGTCTGAAATAGAAAATAAAACCAGATTTTGAATATGAATTTCACTGATATTTACTACTGTCTTTCTATTTTCTGAAGTAAAGACTGTCACATTTTAAACAGTCTTGTGTACTATACTTTTGGCACCTCAGTCAATCAAAAATTAGTTTCACCTTCTGTTTCCCAGTGATGAAGGGTACAGAAAGTACTTTTACTTTCTCAAATTCATGTAAAAACCACTGGCCTGTGAGTTCTAATTTTAAATTATTAGCACTACTTTAACCTTACCTAAGTTTAAAATATACAAATTGGAACAGACTAAGCCACTGCTTAGCTTAGTTTCCCTTCTCACTCATGCAGCCAGGTCCCAAGAAAGACCCTAATTAGAATATAAGTTTAGTTTTGATACTGTGCGGAAGTTTGTTATCACTGAAATGATTTTTAGAAAAAAAAATCAAAACAAAACAAAACAAAAAACCCCCCCACCTTACAACCAAACAACCGACTAAACAAAAGAGCAAAACAAAAGAAACAAAAACAACCAAAAAAGCCCAAACAAAGCCCCCTCCATTTTCTTCCCTAGAGCTTGTTTCTTTGCAACTAACAGATTTCATTGAATTTCTCTTCCATGACCATATCCAATCATTTCTGTAATACATATAAAATTGCAATAACTGCTGCATCCTGAAGCAAGGAGTTTCACAATGTAATTATTTGGTGCGCTTTCATACTCTTAGGCATATATGCTTCAATAGAGGAAAAGAATTGCATTATGTTGTTAGGAAAGCCATAATTGTTGGAGATGGCGTTGATCTTATCTGGTTTAACTGTCCAAAAATAAGGAGTGCTCCAAACTAACCGTTTAAGTTCTGAACAATGATGAGAATGACAGAAATGTACAGGACAGCTCTTTTGAGTGAACTCTCTCAGAGTGAATCACCCTGTACCTATCTCAATTTCTCTCCTTTAGCTAAAACTGGAGCCAGGATAACTAATTCTGGGATGCCAGAAATTTTTATCGAGTGAACGTGAATGAGGTAAATCGTTCCCCATATGGCTTTGGAGAGAACAAGTCTTCACTTGACCTCACAGGTATCTAAAACTCCAAACATTAAATTAACAATTTTTTGTGCAGCATATTCTTTGTCAATTTTTTGTGCAGCGTATTCTTTGTATGCCTTCTAAAGCATGACTATATTCTCAGGTATTTCAGAGTAGATCAGGAAAACACAATGTCTTTTTGCTAGGGGAGTGAACAGGAACTTCATTATTGCCAATGGACAGGCTTTGTATTTGAATCTTAGTAGATGGAGATATCTTAAATTCATCATGGAAGAGGGAGATATTGATGCAACAAAGTTAGTTTAACTGAAGATTGCCCTATGTTAGCCAAAACTGGCTTGATTAACTTGAATTGGGGAAATCTTAAATTTATTGGCACAGGTTTGGAACAACCTTCTGAGATATATTTTTGAAAGCGTTTTGCTGCCTCTTATTCTTTCAAAACACTTCTTAGGGTAATCTCATTACACAGGATAGCATTAGCAATTAATAGATTTTCTAGGATTATCAAGAGGGTTTTAAAGCAACATAAATGAGGGAAAATGGTGCTATGACAATCAAGAGGCACATACTTAAAAATTAAAGCCAGCCTGTAGGCTCCTTATTATGACAAATCCCTTTACAAAAAGTTATGAAAGGAACACAACCTTTAGCTGTGCATCCATTAAGGGAAGCATCTGAGAACAGCACTTAGGATACCTAATTCAGGTATTTAATTTGCACCTAAATTTTAAAAATCTTAAAACAGTTATTGTTACTGTAGATCTCTTGCTCAAATGTCTGAAAAAATGTTTTTCTTGTATTAATTTAATGGAGAATCTTAACATAACTGATTATAAGAACTATGATTTGTCAACCTTGGCATTTGCAGCCTTTTAGGAACTAAAGCTTATGATCTTTCTACATTGATTTTTTTTTTTTTTTTGGTGTTACATTTCTAGTTATTTTTAAAACTACCCAAAACTGGGAGAGTTTCAAAATTTTTAAAATAATTATTGCCAAAATTTCAAATCTGAAATGTAAATAAAAGCATTGTAGCTATTTAAGCATATTCCATGTTGTCCATTAGTAGTCAAATTTCAAAGATTTATGGTGTTTTCATCTTATATAAAACAGGATCTGAAAGTCTGAGTTTTTATAGTCTTTGTAAGGTTTCAATATAGAAGGGAAATAGGGAAATATATGGTGAAAAGTAAGGATCACCAGTTTAATAATATGGACATCAGATGAGCAAAGTAAAAAAATAACCCCGTTGACTAACGGTAATTATGAAAGAAAAAATTATTTTAAAATATGATATGAACAAAAAGGAACGTCTGCTAGTTGCAGATGGTAAAAATATAAATAGGGATTTATAAAAAAGCGCAAATATTCAGTATATGTTTCTGTTCTATATTTGTAACTAAGGAGGTGGATGTATCTATGTCATATGATACTGCGGATAAAATACGACATTTACCATCTGTAACAAAGAGAGATGTGAGACAGCACTTATGGGCTGAGAAATTTTTTCAGACTGAGGCATTAACAGTTTTCTTTGACCACCTCGGCAAAACCAAGGCAGAGGCTTCATCTTTGTCTGAAATCCTTTACACAAACAAAAGTGGAAGTTACTCAGGGACCTTTCTTACCAACCAAAGCATTACACAGAAACCAACAAATAGACACAGATATTAATGTATTTCAGCCCTGGAAAATAATTTAATTTATTAGAAATGAGAATAATTAAATGTGCAATTGGATGAAGAGTCCTTAAAAGTCACAGAATGTAATTCTAACATGAGCAGTTTAATTTTTGATGCCAGAAGAAATGCCCTGGACCTTGTGCTCTGGGATAAAGGACAGGTGCACGCCTGGGCTGTTCTGGTACGATGTCCTGGTTTTGCATCTCTCAAGCCTCTTTCTTTCAGGGACTTGGCAGCCCTCAGTGTCTGTTATGCATAAGTTAAAATTCCTTAATTGAGGGTTGAAGTTCAATGTAGAAGTGCAAGGTATATTGGACACTTTTTATTGGTGACCTCTTAATCTCTTTTTTTGCAAAACAGAGGATGCAAATCTCATTTCTAGCTCAGAAACTTGCCAGAGGGGCTAAGCAGAAAACAAAATCCCCCTTTCTAGAGCAGGAGGATGTACCTAGTGATACTTCTCAGGAGTTTGCAGAGAAGGAGTTAGTTTTTTTCTAGATATTTCTTCACATCCAGACCAGCTACAAAGTTATATGCAACCACAGACACCCCCAAGGGTCACTATTGAAAATAGGAGTTATGGATAAGCAATTATTTCATATGTTAATGTTAAGAGAATTGCTGTAATGTTATAAGATATTCATCATTTTACTTCTAAAATAAGGAGGAAAAAAGAAATAAATGAAAATGAAAAAATAAAAAAAATCAAGCCACAAAACACTTATCGAAGTCACCGTGATGGTTGGATTCTTTCAAATCCCTTAAGGGTTTGGATGTATTAGTCTTGTGGTGGCGTTGTTTTCTGGGCTTGCATTAATTTGATCCATTCTTTTAGAACATGTGTATAACACTACAAAAAAGTATTATTGGTTTATAAATTACACTTGTTGTTTCAGGGCGATAAACAGAATGATGAATGCAGTCTTTGTTCAATCACCTTTTTATTCATGAAAGGCAAAACCATGGATTCTAAAAACATTTATCTACATCAGTAGTAAGCCATAAACCTTTCAAAAATGCTCCCAGTAATCCAGGAAGGAGCTGCTGATTACTGTCATAACAAAGAGGATTCAATAATGCTAATGACTTTTCTTATGATAATCAATAACCTGGTGGAGGCGGCTTGAATCTTAACAAATCTTCCAGATGTAGCCCACTTCTTAAGAAAATAGAAGGGGTTAGTGTGTGTTTGTGATAATACTTGAGACTATCAGATTAATCATAGAAAGATGGACATGTTTCCACAAATGAGAGCTTCATGATAGTGGCAGATGAGCCTGAAAGAAGTTTCTAATTTCCAAGTTGGGAAGTCAGCCTACTGTTTACGTAAGCAGCTTCTGCTTGCTGTCTCTTGAACCTCTGAAGACAGACTCAGAAATAAATCACAGCCAGAACAATGTAAGTTAGGTACCTGATCTTCAGACCTTGATGAAGTATGGTAATACTTGTCCTTACTTTATAGTTTTTGCTCTAAATTTTTAAATTTTTATTATGGTTTGGAATTTAACCTTTTCTTATCGGAGATTTTCTTCCTTGACTGCATGACTGGGGCAAGATAGATTTTGGTTAACTTCACTTGTATGGGTATATATATATATATATATACACACACACACACACAGACACACAAAACAGGGCCATTCGAGACCATGAAAAGGGAGGAGAATATTTCTCTTCTAGAGGCCGTTTGTCCACCTCTCTTGGACAAATATTTTAGGAAGTACTAAGTAATCTTCTTGAGGGTCATGCCAATGAAAGGTGTAATGAATTACAAGTTTATGAGCAGTATCCTTTAGACGGTGAAAGTTATGCAGTATTAAGCTTGCTTATGGTGTACGTGCTGCAACCTCAAGAGTACACAGAGATAAAAATCAATCAGTTTGGGGTAAAATATACACTGAAATACTGAAATTTCCATTGCATTTGGAAACTTTCACTTTCTCTCTTATATAACCGATTACACAAACTAGTATCTTTTGAGACATGATGTGTATCCTTTATTTATCTTCTCTCTTTCATTTGTTTCATTCAAGGTTTGGGGCTTTTAAACATTATTTATTATTTTTATTTTCTTTATTTTTCTTTATTATGATTGTAAATCTAAGCCGTGAAATTTTGATGAAACCACACAAAATCTGAAACAAACAACCCTTTCCGAGGTAGTATATGTGGGATAAATAAATGTCCCAGGCCAACCTAATATATGTTACCATCATAAATGCTATCATCATGAGTGAAATTAATCAAAGTCCAAGGGCAAGATTTTTTTCTTTTTTTTTTTCCCTCCTTCAATCTTTCTATCTGCTTTTCTTTGCTTCAAATAATACTATTTAATCATGCAGAGTTAGCCTAAATATAAGCAGATAGATCCTCAGTTTGCAAAGCATGTGCTGCAGCTAATGCCTGGAATCCTGATCCTGTGTGGTGATTGCCATGTTCTTAAACATTTAGTTTAATGTGCATAAATCATCGGCTGTCAAAAGGATGCAAAAAAGTTGAAGACTCAAATTCAGGTTTATTTCACATACAGGGATAAATCATTGGCATGAGGGAGACTAACCTTGAGAAATAATTCCTGGGTTTAGCATTTCTCTGCAGAGTTACATCTTGACTGATTAATTGGTTAATTTGTTGGTTTGTTTTGCTTTGTTACATAAGAAATGTGTCAGGCCTGATGGTGTCTTTTCCACCTCCATGCCTCAGGTCTCTCTCTGCAAGTTTTCTGCTTGCTTTTGAATATTTGAAGAAGAGAGTAGACTCCTCTGTTCTTAATTTAATGGTTTTGTTTTTCCTATTAGCTACATGGCTACTAGTTGAGTGGACAGCCAAGGATCATTACACAGTTCTTGCCACGTCTGAAAATCTGTAATTACCTTACAACATTTGTAGAAGTAGAGAACTGTTGCTAATGCTACACTACACATGTGGAACAGAACAGATATAAAGGCCTTATCAATGTCCACTCAGTCATGCAGACTAAATTAAACATATGTGACTATAAAAGCCAGCCCATTAATAAACATCCTCAAAATCCCCACATCAATAAAATAAAAAAAAAAAAAGAGCAACGAAATGAACTATCACCCCGCCACAACTGGAAGTTGTTTGGCTAGGATCTTGGTTTTATTTCAGTAAAACCATAACTATCTTCCTTTTTAAAAAAAAAAAATTAAAAATTACAGAGTCTACAATCCTTAGGAATTATTAAGAAATAGTGAGATTGACATTAATATTAATTTTGCAGAGAAATAGAGGGGCAAATTCAGGATTGCATCTTCAGAATAAGCCTTACAGAAAGGCAAGCAGGATTCCAAATCCAAAATATTTTAGGTAAATAAAGCACTTTTGTCAACAATATTTTTTTTAACAAGATCATGGCAAAATGATGCTGATTCCTCTGAAATCTGTGGTTAAAAGCCTAATCCCTATATAGGAATTACTGAAGTCAGAGTCCGTCTGGAGTTTCTGCATCTCTTGACAAATCTCATAATGTGATATAAGTCACAACCTTATATGTGCAACCCTTCCATGTACAGAAGCAGCTGCCATACAGGTGGTACAGAGCTGGCAGTGAGACCTTGCTTTTTTATTCTCCATTAAATTTCCCATGAGACTTCTGTAAAAGTAGCAAACAAATAAATAAATAAATGAGGCCCTGTAGTAGGCCATTAAACCAAGTCTGATTGGAATGCCAAACATGCCTTTCCCTTCCATTTTTCTAGAAAGGTTTGTATAGTTCTAGTGTAAGCAACTTAAATGGTCTCATTACTTACTCTTTCCTGGTAAATAAATTAACAATAATATGAAACTGAATGCTAGACTGATTAGTTATTCCATCCTGTCCATCATGTATCTAATAATGCCTACTCAATGTACCTTGTGCAGAAAACATTTTCTGTGCCCTTAAAGGTGAGAGTATAATAATAAATTGGATGGTTTTCTGAACTAAGCTGTCTTTGAAATTAGCTGCTTCATCCACTTGAATATACCAAAGCAAATTTATGATGATTAATTGTATTACAATGAACACCAAAGCACGTAATAATGATTTGCTACTTATTATAAAGCTTTGCCAATATTTTGTAAACCCAAGCGACATGATACGCCAGAAATCCAATGAAACCTTCTTAAACAAACAAAGGAGAAAGGGAAGAAAGGACAGGTCTTGCAACACTAAACATTTCTGAGGACAAACAGAGGCCACAGGAACTTTTTTTTTTCCATGTCAAAACTTTGCCAGGTTATCTTCACTTAAACTTAAGGAAGGGGGAAGAGGAGAGCTGACAAGAATTGATATAAACTTTTAGTCAATATTAAAACTCTTATTCAAACAGAATCTTAGTGAATTAGGACACTACTCTATTTTTTTTTCATAGGTTATTAGTTTTAGTCTTGCCATCATTAGGGCTATTCTCTTTGTACTTTTTTCTGCATTTGGACTTCCTTTTTAAGAAGCCAAAGCAGCATCTACTTCAGCATCTAACATAAAGTTCAGTGAATTACTCTTGTATTTAACTCAATAACTATTACAAAACAGGAAAAAAACATCACCTAAATGTATGTTGTCCTCAGCTGGGGACTACTCAGCTGAGTGGTCACCTAGCTGGACCTACCACTGAAAAATATTTTTCTGATTTGTCAGCCATAAAGCTTTTGTAGTGCAGTGAAACTCCTTTCCTGCTCTTATTGAATTGTTCTAGTTTTGCCTGGGGTAGAGTTAATGTTTTTCCCAGTGGCTGACATGGATCTGTGTTTTGGATTTGTGCTGAACAAAGCAGGGATAACACAGAGATGCTTTTGTAGTGTCAGGTTAGGGAGGAGACTGGGGGTGTTTGGGAGGTTGGAAGGAGACACAGCCAGGACAGTTGACCCAAAATGATCAAAAGAATGTTCCAGACCATGTGACATCATGCTGGGTAGGAAAAGCCAGAGGAAGAGGGAGGAGGAAGGAACATTTGAAGTGGTGAAGTTTGTCTTCATTATTGGTGATGGTGCCCTGCTCTCCTGGACATGGCTGAACACCTGCCTGCTCATGGAAGACTGAATTAATCTTGTGTGTGAGTCTTTTGCTTTCCACAGTAAACTGTTTTTATCTTTACCCATGAGTTTTCCAGCTTTTACCTTTCCAATTGTCTCCCATATTCTGCTGGTGCAGGAGTGAGCAAATGGCTCTGTGGGTCTTTATGGCTGGATAGGGTAAAACGCCAACATGAATAAATATGTAATAGAAAGCAGTTTGGATAGATTTTAAGCCCATGTTTTAAAAATATTACAGTTTGGAAGGCAACTTGCTAGAGATCTGAGCAACTTGCTAGATCTTGCTTTTCTGGCCAAGAACCCATACCACTTAAAAAATTATTTAGTCAGAATATGCCATAAGAAATGACACATTGCAATTCTTTAGGTAAATTTCAAGGGATTGAGGGGGGAAGGGAAGGGAAGGGAAGGGAAGGGAAGGGAAGGGAAGGGAAGGGAAGGGAAGGGAAGGGAAGGGAAGGGAAGGGAAGGGAAGGGAAGGGAAGGGAAGGGAAGGGAAGGGAAGGGAAGGGAAGGGAAGGGAAGGGAAGGGAAGGGAAGGGAAGGGAAGGGAAGGGAAGGGAAGGGAAGGGAAGGGAAGGGAAGGGAAGGGAAGGGAAGGGAAGGGAAGGGAAGGGAAGGGAAGGGAAGGGAAGGGAAGGGAAGGGAAGGGAAGAAGTGTCAGAAGGAAGTGTCGAAAAGAAGGAAATGTCGGAAGGAAGGAAGGAAGGAAGGAAGGAAGGAAGGAAGGAAGGAAGGAAGGAAGGAAGGAAGGAAGGAAGGAAGGAAGGAAGGAAGGAAGGAAGGAAGGAAGGAAGGAAGGAAGGAAGGAAGGAAGGAAGGAAGGAAGGAAGGAAGGAAGGAAGTGTTGGAAGGAAGTGTCGGAAGGAAGTGTCGGAAGTGTCGAAAGTGTCGGAAGGAAGGAAGGAAGGAAGGAAGGAAGGAAGGAAGGAAGGAAGGAAGGAAGGAAGGAAGGGTGGGTATGAGCTTGCTTGTCAATGAAGTAGAATGAATTGTACGTTCATGACCTGCCCTGTAATATTATTTCAAGGAACAAGAAAACAATCCCATAATTATGAAGAGTGTCCAGTCATGCCTGGAACACTCACCTGAGGAGTTCTCCAGCCTACTGGTCTCTGATCCATGCATTTGTGTTATAGTATTCGCATCAGAAATGTCGCAGTGTTCTTTAGTCTGACATTTGTCAGGTTACTTTCTCATTCAGAATATTTCCATTCACAAATAAAGAAATAAATGAGCATGTTTTTTTTAAACTGTATACCTCCTCTAGTATAAATAAAGATGCAAAAATGCTGAAATGAAAAGACCATATCTGTATATATATATATATATATATATATAAAAAAACCAACGTAAAGAATTATCTCTTTTCAAATTAAGAAGAAATTTGAAATTTCCATTCCCCCTCTGTCTTTTCCTAAGTAATCTAGACTGTGGCTTCTCTCTGCTTTAGTAATAAAGAATTCGACTTGTAAAAGTGACAGATATATCTCTTCTCAGAAATTGTCTGTGTTGTGTTAGACACACCATTTGTGCATGCTTCTCTTTCGCTTTATATGTATTGACATTATCCAGCTTAAAAACCATGTGTCAATATCAATTCTTTAATCATTGGAAACTACTTTTAGAAACCACTTCTAATGCTTTGAGAGTGAGGAAGAGGTTAAGACTGTGGAGGAGAAAAAACCCCAAAAATTATGAGAGGCTAAAACAATATTAGAACTACTATTTAACTAAGAAAGAGAGAAAAACAATAAACACAATAGTAAAAATATTTTACAAAAGGAGGAATGGTTTGACCAACAAAAGCAAGGTGGCACCCTGGAACTAAGACAAAGTCACTGCCACTCATAGGAAGTTTTCCTTGTAGCCCAGGAGAACAAAGAAAGGACTGAGGCAAATAAAACTCTGTGGCTTAATGCTCTTTTCCAGACAGAAAAAACAGTGGGGAACTGGGCAAAACAAAGCCCAAAGCCATTTTGTTTTAAAGTATTCACTTTGCCGAGGTCCTGGTGGGGATGCGTGTGGCAGCAGCCAGAGAGAGCTGCAAACAATGCCCTGGTGGCCAGCAAAAAGGGCAGGGGGTACCAGGCAGTGTCTGTGGCAGCTGGTGGTGGTGGTACCACAGGCTCTCCCTCTCCAAGCCCTCAGTTTGGGATTGTTAAAGAAAATTTAGCTTTCCAGGTGTCCAGGTTTAGAGCAAATTTGGGGAAGAATCCCCCAAAGGTGCTCCAGTGGGAAAAGCAGATCCAATCGGCCCCTCCCCCGAACTGGTCCGGGAGGAAAAAATGCCTCCTTGGAGAAAGGTGGAAAAATCTGTTTATTAAACAATAGAACCAAACCAATATAAAACAATGAGACTCCTTGCCACTCTAAAAGAGATGACAAACTGAGAAAACCCCGGGTTGTAGCTCAGCTCACTCAGTCTCTGATCAGTCCCTCAGTGCTGGAATTGTCGCAGGCCCGGCCCGGCCCGGTGGGCCACAGCTGCAGCTGCCGGGGCTCTCCTGGGTGCTCAGTCCAGAGCAGTTTCAAGAGGTCCAAAGAAAAGGGAAAAAACCAGTCCAGGGAACTTCTTTGCCTCAGCTAGCTAACACTAAAAAGCAAAAGAAGAGCTCTGTCCTGCTGTCTGTTCATCCGCAGACAACACAGTCAGGAGCAGGAATGTGGAGGAGTGAGCGCAGTGTCTGAAAACAAACTGCGCGCTTCTTCTCTCCCCCCCTTCACTCTCTAAAACACTCTTAAAGATGCAAAACTTATTATTCAACATAAACAGAATGAGACGATTGGGGATAAAAGCATCATATAGTCAACCCAGGACACCAGGCTATGATGACCTCAGGTCACCATGTCCACTTATGCAGTACAACTTCCCATGGTGTGAGTCAAAGACCTCCCTTTGGAATAGTGAAAAGATTCCCTGACTTTAAAGGGGTTCAGCATTACTCCTCCTCCACAAATGGGATAAGGAAAAACTTTCCACTTCCAATGCCAGCTGACCCTGCTGGAAACTTCTGCCATCGCACACATGGCTGTGACATAAAATGGTATTTAATAAACAGCACTTAAAATGCTTTCCCTACACTCTGTATCTGGAACACCACTCTAAAGTTATGGCCATATATGGCTAAAACTCAAAATGTGTGCAGATGTTCACAAACAACCAGATTTTAAGGGATTCATGGTTTGTCAACTGAGGTGCAATGGTTGGATATGCTCTTCAACTGCAACACAAACAAGTTTCCTTCAATTAAGTTAAGAGGGGAAAAAATAAAAAGGCAAAAGTAAAATGAAAACTCCGGCTGGTTTGGTTCTGCCAAAGTTGTTCTGGATTTTGTCATATTTTCAACAAATTAATGTGTTTTTTAGCTTTCTACCCAGGGGGATCTAAGCTTTTTGCAAGGCAAATAAATTAATACATGAAGAATGCTCTGGTAATGTGATCAACATATGGAAAGAGATTAGTTTTTCTAGTCTTGCTGGACAGAGAAAAATGTCACTCTTTCTGTTGACTTTTGATTGACTTTGGAGCAGGTCAATAATCAGCTCTGTTCAAGTAATGAAAATGTTTCTCTATAGATAATTAGAAAGTAGAACAACCCTGCAGAAATGTAGGAAAATCTCCAAATTGCATTTACCTTGGCTGAATTTTTTTTTCCTCCCACTGCTTTTCATAAATTTTTTGGTAGGATGCCTCATAAATTATGGCTAAGGCAATCAGATATGGTATTTTCCTTCTATTCCAGATTCCTGATGGTAAATGTTATCCTGAGTTTATTCTATTTTAAGTTAATCTTCTGTTATTTAGTGCTTAACTTTTCCTCACATTTTCTAGATACCTTGCCTTCTTCAGACAAATTCTTAAATATCTCTGGTTAGTAATAGAATGTTAATAATTTGATTCACTGATATTTTACAGCCCACTACCTCTAAGAGCTGGAGTCCGACAAATTTTTTATCACAGATTCAAGGCAGGTGGTGTCTGTTTCCTGAGTAACAGCTATTACTGGCAAAAGATTGTCCTTCCCAAAGTAAGTAATGGCCTCCTTATATCACTCCCTCCACACACTGGTGCTATAAAACTCCACATCCACACTGCATCAACAGCCCATTCTCTCTCTATCCTGAGTCTAGATAATAACACTTTAAATTAAAGAACTTTAATTTAATCACTTAACTGTTGAAACCTTTACTGGCATCTTACTGGCTGCCATTCCTGTGATATAAGAGGGAACTTATATGGATACCCTTACTACCAGACAAAACAAAGACAAAATTAAAGAATGTACCCAAGATTAGAAAGACATTAAATCTATCCACTCCCAGAAAACATATCTATTTTTATTAAATAAGTACGTTCAATATCTTCTGTGCCAGGAAATTATTGCAAACTATAGGATAGTAAAATCATCATTTTGTATTTTTAAATTTTATTTAGTATTTGTCCTCTAATATGGTTCTCATTCTGCAAGAATGCAATAAAACCAGAAAATGAGTTATATACTTTTAAAAATCATCCCAGAAAAAAGAGTTTATTCTCTTATTGAATAGGCTTATCATGAAGATAAAATTTAGACTACACCTCTGGCCAGAAATAGTAAACTTTTCTTAAAAGGGAAATTGATTAAATAACAATTTACAGCCCTTAGCATGGCCTAAAAGACAATGAGAAAACTTGGTTAATTCAAGTGTTTAACTTAGTAGCAGACTCAAATCTGTGACTCATTTTGAAAGGTGTTCAAGCCATCAGTGTTGTTACTGGACATTCGGTTGTGAGGGTGTAGTTCAAGCACTCTGCATGGCTGGTGACATTTCAGATGTTCCACCGATACTCCAGAATGAAAAAGTGTTCAAAAGGTCCAGTACTGATGTTGCAGCTAGTTTAGAGTTATGATATTAGATGTTTTCACAGGAGCTGCAGAGTTTACACTGATAACTGACCACTCAATGAACTTGCTGTTCAGGAGCTTCTGTGAGGGGAGGGGAGACCATATTGTGTCCTCAGGACTGGACTTAATGCCAGAGTCTCTTATAGGGTCTAGGTAGTGGAGTTTAGTGGGTATGATGGTATTCAGTCAAAGGTTGGACTTGGAGATCTTTTCCAGATTCTTAATGCTTCTGTGATTCTCCAAAACATAGTAAAACATAGAAATCTATAACATGAAAACTTTAAAGTCTTCAAATCTGTTTGGAATACTACCCAAGAAATATTTTATTTTCTACCAAAGTTTACTTAGGCTGACTAATTCATTTAGACAAATATTATAAAAAAAAATTCAATTACATATTTTCAGGGTTTATTTATTGGTGTATATCCCTCTCTACAGCATGGAAGGTGCCTATTTCCTTCTTTGAGAGATTCTGAATACTTTCTATAACAATTTTTTTTTTGTTAACACAAAACCCCATTAGATGCTAATGCAGCATCTTTCTAATTCCGTAGCACAAATTACCCAATGCAGAAAAAAGAAATAATTACAGAATTACACAATAAATCATCTGTCCTTAGCCAGTCAATATTAATTCTTAAGTAAAAACATGGCTATTGCAAACTCAGCTGAAAGGCTGGCCAATCTCAGCTCCTTTATGCCAAGAACAAAGCAAATTCAAAATAAATTCTTAAGATAAAAAAGATTAAAGTTGTGAGAATTACTTCCCTTGAGAATCAAATAAAAGCAAGTTATCTGTCTGTAGTGGTCTGTAATGGAACCTAATCTGCATAAGTTAGGTATCTAAGATTGCCTGATTTTCAGATGTTTTATGTTTCTTTGAAGTCCTCTGGATCATGAAAAGATTCTCTCTGTCCAACAGAGATATCTGAATGTAGCCAAGCAGAACCTACTCTTGGATGGTTTCAAATATCTTTATTCTGATATCACTAGACAACAAGCTTGGCAATTTTTCTTTTCTTTTCTGCCCATTGGCATAGAAGTTACTTTTTCAAAGAATTTCCAAAAACAAAGTTCCTGTAACCTTCCATAAGGTATTTATATGGGCAATTGAAAAAAAGTGCCCAGCTTACAAATCATGAGCACTCAGAACAAAGCCATCATTCTCAATTGCCCAACTTTTGATGATTCCCCAAACCTTTGAAGAACCCATTTTGAACAGCAATGACAACATCCACAAAACCCAAACAACAACAACAACAAACTACAAAAAACCAAAACCCCAAAAACAAACACTCCCCAGTCACAAACAAAAAAACCCTCATCAACAAAAATTAAAAAAAAAAAAAAAAAAAACCAAAAAAAACCAAAAACCATAAACCAGTTTTAAAACTGTCTGGAACAGTATCAAGCTAGCTGTGAAGTATTGACCTTATCACTTCGATGCTGGCTAATTTTGCCAAATCTCATAAAACTCAGTTTTTCAGAAAAACTTCATCGGCTCCGGAAATATAAGAATTTGGCAGATTCGCTTGTCAGTCTGTCCATTAAAACCAGTTAAAAGTCAATGATTTTTGGAACAAAATTTATATGATGCATTCATTTCAGACTTGGAACAAATAAACCTCTGCATTTCACTCTGGCAACAGAGGATTAGGACTACAAAACTAGAGGACTAGGCCACTTGGCTGACATCCTTTGGGAATACATTAAATGTATTTATTTACTTCAAGTCGCTGCCAAGTGTACTATGGGGACACATTTATCAAATAGATCCAGATCAAATTGATCCAGACTGCTCAGAGATTAAAGGAGATCTGAATCTAGATTGTGGTCATTACTTTGTTCTACCTGAACAGCATGTTTGGTTTTAGTGACTGAAAAACTATAGATCAAAGCAACAGCCTCACCCCTTGCCCTGAAGGGTTCCCTCATCACATGGATGCACACCCCATTTTCATGTAACAAAACAGTTCAGGGATCATTTCTCAGGTTAGGAGGGCAGATCCTCCACCACTCAGATTGGCTGGGACTGCCAATCTGCCAGGTGCCAAATTACACCAGCTGTGTGATGTGTGATTTTGGTGTTGTGCTCACTGGTCTGAGACTACTAGTTCAGCTGAGGATCACTGACAAGCTAGGATCACATCAGAGAGTAAAAAAGCCAGGTTAACCGACGCACAAGATTTTAAGAGGCAGTTTGCTGGTGAGGCAAAAGAAAGTGAAGGTAAGAAACACAAACAGCACATCCAGGCTGTTTCTGGATGTGAAGTGTGATGTCTGATGTGTTCTCTGTAGTTTGTGGGAGTTCAGGAATTAGATGATTTTTAAGATCCCTTCCAACTCAAACTGCCCCATGATTCTATGATTTTTAAATTTCAGTGGAAGATTTGGCTCATTAAATGTTAAGGCAGCAATACCTTTAATGTTTTATGTAATATCTTTGTTTAATATTTGATATGAAACAAATCATTGCTGTGTTATTTTTCACCATTTTGTTTACTAATGAAAAAGCAGTAAGAGACACATAACAGTAAAAGATCACTTTCTCTAGGGAATTAAACGATACTCTGAGTTGTCCAATCTCATTAAAATCTGAGAAAGAAAAGTGCCAGAATGAACATAGAGGAAGCATGTTTCCTGAAAGTCAAAATGTCCCTATTTTCCAGGGTCCTTCCATCATTTCTGAAGGTCTCCAATGTCTTTAATTAACTGGGGTGCTGATTAATGTTCTTGTTTCCGTAAGAACCTCTTCAATGACATTATATGGATGAAGGTTGAAAGGGATCAATAAAGTTACATCAGGATCAACAGAGATTTCTATAACCACTGATATTTGAGGTAGAAATGGCATGAAACCGGACGGCAATGATGGGTGTTAGGGGATAGGGGGTGGGTTTGACAGGGTTAATCAGAAATGTCCATGAGTTTTCACGCCTTCACCCAGGCCAGGTCCCACACCTGCATGTGCACACACACACACACAGGCTGATCATACAGATACTCATATCTGCTGCCTGCACCTGTGACAGTGATAAACAGGGTTCTGCTAGCAATAATTTAGCTGGTAATAAATCACTCTGGTAGGGGCTAGTGTGCACAGGTGAATTGCCATGATGCAAGGATGTAATTGTGCATAATCAATGCAAACATGCTCTATTGGAACGTGACAAAGACTTACTTAAGCACATTTAGCCAGAGCCTAAAGGTTAAGGCAGAATCAAGGTGATGGGGGGGTCTCAGATAACAACAGGATATCCTTGCTAATGCCATGCCAAAGGGAAGCATAGCACACACTTTGGCTGAACTGGTGTTAGGAAAAATATGAAGGAATAGTCTCTGTGACCTTCAGGAAGAAGCCTGTCAACATTCCTCAGGATTCCCCACCAACTCAGGAGCCTGGAAAATACAAAGTACTATGTGGAGTACCTAAAGCAACCATAAATTAGGATCAGTTCTTGCGAAACAGAGAATAGCCTCCTAAGAAACAGCTTCAGATTTTAGTTTGGTGTTGTCTCCCTTCACTGCCCCCAGTTGAAACAGATTCTTTAATGAGGAAATGTTTTGTTAGAGTCATAATTTTCCCACAGGGATGTATTTATTTCAACTAAAATTTCATTATGACAAACTTCTCAAGTCCTCAGTGGGATTTATGGGCAAAGCTCAAATTCTAGAAAAGATGCCACCTCATAATAAAATAGTTTGGGTATTACATTATGAAAGATAAGGTAAAAAACAATCTCTGATTAAATCAGATTAAGGAGAAAAAACACTCAAAATACACACTACAGATGATTATTCTAATAACCAATGAAATTATACCAGCTATTTTATTCTTTGCTGAGATTGTAAGGGTAGTTTTCACAGTTTCAATCCAGCCTAGTCTGCAGTCATAGGAGAGAGGTGCTATTTCTTGAGAGATACCTTCAATCCATCCAAAATCTGACTGACCTCTACTATTGCTTCTCTCGTACATCTAACACTTCAGGGATGACAGAGCAGCAAAGCATCCTGTGCTGAGGCCTAGGAATACATAACATAAAATTAGACTATTCCATCTTAGAAATCTGTATCATCACAGAGAGGAGTGAGTGACTGATAGATGTTCACCTGCTTGAGTGACCAGAAAGATCACTTGAGAAGTGGGTGACCCAATGTCTAGTGCCTGTAAATAAATCAGAAATTCTGATTTCTGTCTTAAAGTCACTGGATAAATCTCCTTGGAGCTGTCCTAGTGCAACATTCCTCCTTTTCCTGCTTTGAAGAGACCTTTGGGGAGGGGTTGCTGATTCCATATGAGGACAGGACATGAACAATTTTGGAAATCTCAAAAAAAAAAATTATTACAGTACAGGAAAACCATCTCTTCCTTGGATCTATATACAAAGAAACAGACCTATCTTTTCTCTCTGGGGCATTAAGATAAAAAAGATAATAAAGACACTGTTCTGGAGCAAAGTGCTGTATAGATTTCTTTTTTTAAAAATGCAGACTATGATCTACAACTAGCAAATTGCCCTATTAGTGTAGGTTTAAAGAAAAGGGTTGAAAGGTGCAAATTGGAAAGAAACTTGCTTCCAGGAATCAATAGGTCCAGAAGAGTCTATTATAATAACATCATGTCCCTGAGAGGGCATCACGGATATGTATGTTATTGCTAAATTAGGTGGTGCCATCTTTGCAAGGAAAACAGAAATGTAATGTTTGCTAATTGAACTATAAAAATAATAATTACCTTTGATGTAGGGGAAGGCAAAGTCACTCAGCAATGTCTCTGATTGTATAAATTAAAGCTGTTATCATCAGAGCCCAAACTAGATTAAAGGTTAGCTTCTCAAATTACATTTAGATGAGACCAAATATACACAAATATAAAGTCTTTGAATGTTTTCAGTACAGGAGAAATAGCTTTTCTCTTCCCTGCTCCCTTACCAAAAAGCCACATTTTCTTAACTGTAAGCTCAACTTCTTCCCAGTAGTGTATACTTCTTTAATCAGCTTCATTTCATATGCAGCTTTTTCCTGCAGATAATGCAGCTTATAAACCAGTATTAACTTCGAGGGTATTTTGCTTTATTGGTTATAACTATAAACAAGAACATTGTTGGTTGTGATGTCTTTGCAGCTCAGGATATTTTTAGGCATGTTGCCATGATTTGAAATGGAGGGAGGTATGTGGAAGAGGTGTTTTTTTCAGAATGCTGGTCCCAATTTTACTTTTGATGCTATCAATTTGTTACTAATTTTCTACTGTTTATAAAAGGTAGACTGACTGTATCTGTATAAACCAGTTGTGAAGGGAATTTGCAAGGAATCAAAAGCAGATTTTGCAGAAGGTTATGTTTGGGGTTTTTTTCAGTTGAGTTTTATACACAATAATATGTTGCCTTGTGGTGAGATATTAGTTGAACAGTGAAATTATTAATTTTATTCTCGAAAGCATAAAGATCTTTTTTTACTTGAACTGTGTTTAAAACAAAGAGATTTTATACCAGAAAGTAAAAAACAGATCTCTTTGATCAAGAACTATAAAGTGAAAAAATTCTTGGGCAAACCAGGACAATTTTCTGATTCTATGAGGGAAAACATCTTTAAGAAACAAAACAAAACAAAAAAACCCCAAAAACAAAAACTAAAAAGGAAATGAACCGAGGACAAAGAAATAATATGACTTCTCTATGTCATATTTTGCCTAAAATTTCATATTTGTGTGTTTGTGTATTCAAATGAGTTAAGGCCATGATTGATATCTGCCAAAAAAACCCACAAAATTGTGTTGCCTCAAATGTTTACCTTATATCACATAGCGTATCAAACCATATTTAAATCATCACTTAATTTGTATATTCAGAACTAAACACACATGCAAGCAAACATGCCTGTTGGAAAACCCATAATATGGAAGAGTTAAATTTGATTACTTAGGAAAAAAAAATCCTGCAGATTAAAGTATTCTCATGGGAAATTATATTCAAGATTTTACATATATGTCCTAGCTAGTTGCTACCCTAGACTTGTTCTTTTGACCAAAAATAATCCTAGAAATAAAAAGTTTTAGATGAGAGTTTAATTGAAACCTCTACCTAATCCTATAAAATTTTTGTTTTGGCCAATTAGTTTATTCTGGTTACAACTTAATTAGTACATAGAAATAAGTTACAATGACTTTAGTCAGACAGGTTTTAAACTGAGAAAGAAAAGGGGTGAAAAATAGGAGCAAACATGTACTCACTTAGAACAAAATCAGAATGTTGAGGATCAAATCAAACAAAACAATGAAGGACACGAGGGGAAGAAATTATTTAATTGCATGTACACCACTGCTTGGAGCCTGGATAATAAACACAGGGAATGGGAATTGCTCATTTATGAGCATAAATTTGACCTAGTTGGTATTATTGAAACCTGGTGTGAAGAGTTACATGACTGGAATATAAAAATAAGTTGATGTAACCTTTTAAATATGTATACAGTGGATAAGATTGAGTAGAGAAGGACAACAACATCTTATAGGAAAAAAGGAAAAGAAAAATAAGTTTTAATTAGCTAATACCTAGCAATAAGTGTCTTTCTTCTCTGTAGTTGAAGAAAAGTTAAAAGTTGTTTATAGGTCACTGGGTGGTGGGACTGAAACTTTACTTTCATAAACTAATTATAGAGAAAGTAAAGAACAAAGAAAAACCCCAAAATATTTCAAAAGTTTCAAGAAAGCTGGGTCAAGTTTTGTCTGGAATTTAATGGATAACAGGAAGTCTTGTGGCACAGAAGAATCACCAAAGATCAGGAAAAATTCAAAGTACAGAAACATTTAGAAAGGAAAATGGGATGACTCTGATAAATGTCCTTTTGTCAGTTTAAAGTTAACCTAAGGCAAACAATAAAATGGCTAATATGAGATTTAATTAAAATAGAATTAAAGGAAGGTAATATAACTAATATCAAATAAAATTGTTTTATGAAAATAGACCTACAGTAATTTGATGTCTTTTTGTAAAGTATAAGAGAACATGATGATGATAATTCTGATCATCTAATATTTAAACTTCCAAGGATTCAATCTGATCTCAGAAATATTTTTTTTCAAGAAATAAGAGCACTATAAAGTCAACAAGTTATCTTCAAAATAAGCTAGGTCTCAAAATTAAATGAAATTGAGACATCTTCTTAAAATAAGTGTGCTTTTGAGCAAGAACATCATCCTTGAGTAGGTTTTCTTAATGTAAAACATCAAAAAAAGGCTTTGGAACTGTTCAATTGACAAGTGAACAGCACACACACATAAATATGTTCATTTACACGTATTTGAATGTGCATATATCTGCCAATATGCCTTATACATTATGGAATATAAAACTGTACTTAGAGAATTAGGAACTTGAGCTGTTATTAGAAAGCAGGGAGTCTCAGCTTTTAGGATGGGTGATCCTGAAAAGGATTTCATTACAGTGGTTGAAAGGTCTTTTTTGGACTGCACTGACTGCAAAGGGAGCTGAGTCAATTGGCTTTGGCTAAACCAACACTTTGGAATTAACTGAGATGAATCCTACTTTGAATGTCCTTAGAAAGAGCAGAAGTTAAGAGAAGACTCATCAGCTTATTCAGTATTAAATCCAGAGGCTGAATATTGAGCAAACATGTTTTCCCTCCACCACAACCATTTTTGATAAGTCTCTGTATTTCTCCTCCAGCTGCTGGGGAAAACTGAGGCCATTACACCTGGAAGTGTTTCATTTTGGTACTTGAAGTTAGATCAGATTACTTTAGGATCTTTACACTAGGAATTGTGTTAATTCTTTTCATTTATTTTCATCTGTAGAAGCATTCAACTGTACAAAAAAATTTACAGTGCACTGTTATTTGTGCTTCCTTGCTATGACCCTCCAGGTGAAAACAGTCAAGATTTCCATTTGTTTCTCTTACCCAAAATAAATCATGTAATTTAAATGAATGTTGGTTTCTTGAATCCCTACTGTTTTTGCTTTTCAGAAGTCTTACTATGATGTTCCCATCTGGTTTCAGAGCTCTTCTTGAGACTGCATCTGAATGCATACACCAGGCAGTGGAATGTGACATGAAATATCTGATTTGTGGTGATCACATCTGTTATGTCCACACAGCTTTAGTGAGCTTTAGCTCAGGTACAGAATGACTACATCAGCACAATTACTTTTTAATCTTCTTTGGGCTCATTAGATGAGATCCTGATGATAATCTCTCATTGTTTCACTGTTATACTCTGTGAATTGTAACATATTAACTATCTCAAAATCTGTGTGTGGATAGAGCAGAGAATTAAGGTCAATCTGGAAACCTTCACAGTTCCTTTGCTTCAACCCATGGACTGCAACATCCTTTGGTACCAAGGGACACTACAAGCTGCTGTAAGTGGAAGATCTCTCCCACAAAAGAAGAGAACATACACCTTTGCCTTTTAGGCAAACCTTCTTTCATTCTCTACATGGAGAATCGCTATCGTCATCAGCATATCAAAATTTAAATCCAAAAGTCCATGAGGTGAGTTTGATCTCAGTGCCAGGCCCAAACCCATCAGAGGCACTTCTCAACCTCCTGATCTTGCTTCTCTCCAGTAGGAAAGACCAGCAGACCTTTCATACTGACTCATTTTTTCCTCTCTTTGGACTATGTAACTGACTTGGGAGTCCCTTCATTTTCAGTCCAAACAAAAGTTACTTCCACCTTCTGACTCTTAGGAACTGTCTCATCTACTACATTAATATTTCTTTTTTTATAATGGTTGGTCAAAGGTATCCTTTGTGAAAACCTCTGCAAAAATAAGATGTTCTGTGAGCAGAAATTTGAGGGATGGTGAGTTGCATATGATTTTCTATCCCATAAATGGGTTTATGGATATTAGATGAGGGGTAATGTTGAACCAAAATTTTTGTTTTTTATTTCAGGTCTCATGGCATCTGCTTGTCTTTCATTGTCTTCACATTTTTTGGGAATATATTATCTCCTTCTTTCAATAGCTAATAAGAAAAAAAATTAAACTTGCGTTTTTCCTCATTGCATTGGTAGGAATTGGATTATCCCTCAGACTTCTGTATTTTCTATCAAGTTTGATTGAAATTGTCGAGAGGTTTCAATGATATGAGATATGATATGAGATATGTACCTACCCAGAATCACACAAGACAGCAGGGCCATGAAAGCAGCAGTGACTTAAGAAAAAAAAACCAAAAAAACCCCATTTATATGACACAGCATGAGGAAAATCACTGGGCTAAAAACAAAACAGTAATTAGATATGTATACTGAGGTTCACATTCTTTTATGCTCTTTTAACTCTTTTAGTGTGTGTTCCGAAATTTGTTCGTATCAGCAGGAACTTTCCACCAACTTGAAAGGAGTTTGAAGAAGGCTTCTAACAAAAGGAAGTGAAAGACTTGGAAATTCAAACTGCAAAATATAATGATGTTGACTGACTGCACATGCTGAATAAATACCCAGGATAAACCAATCATTTTCTTATTTTTCCTACTGCAGATTTTTTTTTTCCCCTGGACCTAACAAGATATTAAATCACCATACAGTGTTTTCTGATAGTAACTTAAAAATGAGTAACGGCATAATTCAATAGAAAGATAATTAACAAATGGCTCTATTCAGTGCTGAAGTGCCACTGCAATTCTCCAAGGTTGAGACTTACTGCTGTAGATATTCTCTTTTCCAGTACAAGTGACACTTTTCAGTTTCACCTGCAGGAATGTTTTCTTGGAATTACTCAAGGCCGCACTTGCAAAAAACATCTGTTTGCCCCATGTACCAAAAGTATTGCTTCAGGGTCCTAGCACCTGAGAATCATTGATTAGGAGAAGAAAAAGACAAAACAGCCTTGAATGGCTGATATTCTATTACAGGAGAAAAAAAAGGGAAGAAAGTCAGGGGGGAGGTTATAGTAGGAAAAAAACCACATAGCTGGTGAAAAGATTGAAATTTTAATATGAATCAAGTTGAAGATGAAAGGAAAGGATGAGTTTTGTTATCAGCTTCCAATGAAACGGAGGCACCTGATCTGATCATAGTGTTTTATAAAGTCTTAATGGCATATAAGTAGAAATTATGCATATATTTCTAAAGTACTGATTTCAGAGTGTATGAATTCGAGCTATAAATATCCTTCTGAATGAGAAATTGCTAGCTTTTGTGAGACAGTTCTGTTCCCTCCATAGAGAAGCACAGCATTAGGGTATTCCTGTTTAGCAGCTTTGTCTTAGTGAAGTTCAGATGTTGTCCTTGAGGGTTGCTGCTCACAGAATTTTTGAGAGTGTGGTCAGAACCCTCTCCAGAGTTAAACACAAACTTCTGTTAAGGCTCCTCTGGAGCAATTTTGGACTCTATTCCCCTGCAGGTGCTCAGATGTGGGCAGGGATGCATTGGCTGTTTTAAAGGCTGGTGTCTGCTCCTCTAAATGCAAGTTAAATATTTTTCAGTTTATGAGAATACTGCCAATATCACAAGTAGAAGTAATACAGTATCTTGCGGGTATAGCATTGTGGATGTCTGGGTAGCAGATACCTGTCTGATTACCTCCCTTGGTAAACATTAGAAAAAGTTAGCTTGTTTGCTTTTAGTTCCTTCTTAAATAGCTAAATATGAATGGTCACAGGGTTTAGCATTTCTGTGTTTTTCTCTGCTGTCTGCCCAAAGCTTTTCAATTCTCTCTAAAAGTGAGAAGTAAACAGGGAAAAGAGGAGTATTCTACAGAACACTGACAAACATGAAGAAGTTTCCATGCAGTTCAATTGTATTACAAAATAAAATTAAATGAAAAATAGAATCCAGAAAACAGGAAGCTTTTTTTGTTTGTTTGCTAAAAGACATATAACATTATTGCTGCAATAGTTATTTTTAAAGGATATTTTGCATTTTTACTCCAAATTTCTCTCAGTGTCACAAGCTGTAATTAGTACTAATCATCCTCTATTCCTGGTAAAATAACTGAGCAGAATTCCATTACCTTTCCAGCCAAAAAGGTTTTCTGCTTGCCAGCTTCTTTATACTAATGCTTTAAGCCCTGTAAATGGAATGGAAGCCACATAAACAAAGTGGAAAACTGAAGAGAGCACTTCTGGAAATTAGGGTGGTTTGAAGCAGTTCTATATGTGTGGGGGTAGGTCTCCGTGGGCAGAACCCCTGCTCGAAACTTAAAAGTCATAAGCCACCACAGGTAGAGAATCTGTGTAAACACATTAACACACTGCAGTAACCAAGATAATATGTAATTTTCTAGGATCAATCCACTGCAGCGGGAAGCTTAAGGGTCAGATTTGGCTCAGAGCCAGTCAGCTACTCTGCAAGATTTTACCCAGCAAGCCATGGAGCCATGGTCTTTTGTGCTTTGTTTCGGTTGTTTTTCATGGGATTGTGCAGGATAAATATGAAAAACTAACAATATGTTTGAGGGTAAAACATGTAGATCATAGTAGAGAGCTGCATGACTTTTCAAAGATGTTTTAACTCCCATTAAAGCATCCATTTAGAGTGGTATCTTGCCCTTTAATAGATAGTTCTTCCAGGAAAGCATAACTTTTAAACTGGTTTCCGTGTCTGTCTGGCAGTTCAGTTTAATACAAATTGCAGCAATTCTTAAGGCCATTAAAATGTCTGGTGATCATCACAACTGAGTGCTGCATCTTAGTTTGAATCCTCCCATTTTCTTTAACTTCCTTCATAGCCTTTTGATTTCTAGGAAACATCATCTAATTTAAAAGTAAATAAAACAAGTGAAAAAGTAAAATTACACTTCTGCAATTGTTCTTATTTAAAATTTACCTGCAACATTTCTTATGTTTGCACCTCTTTGGGCAATTCCCCAAACAGAGCTGAAAAATTATCTGAATAGAAGCTGCTGCTAGATTTTGACCATAGCAGCTCTTTTGTCTAATTCACTTTAAAGATTCAAACATTCTAAAGAGTTTGAAAGATTTCTTAGCTAAATAATTTCTATTTTAAATTCTTCCTTAGATCAAATATTAACAGCTGCAGAATCTTGAAAATCAAAATCTACATTGTCACTTCTGTGCCCTTCCATAAATATATAATTTATAAATTTATAATTTATAAATACCCACTTAAAACTCTACCTGCCTAAAAATCACTGCCATCTAGTATTGTTTAGGGATCAACAGAGCTGTGGAGGTTTGAAGAGTCATTGCTTATCATCTGAATCAAGAAACTGCTCATAAATTCTTAGCTTGTTCCAAATGGGAGACAAGTTAACACAACATTGTTAGAAGAAAAAAATATAAATTAAATAACCTAGAAATTTGAGGGCAATTTTTAGGTACTTATCAGAAATATCCATGTTACATTTCATATGGCAACCTGAACTGCTGATATGAGCATACCTATATTGGATTCCTAAATCTGGTAGTATTTACAACCACTTAGAAAAGCAAAGAATTTAAATTAGGCAAATCCTTTTTTCCTATTCTAATGTATTATCCTCTCTGTGGACCTCATTTGATGCTTTATTTACTTGTCTGATAATATTGAAATCTTAATTTAAGAATTTTAACAGAGCGAGGGCTGTTTTTGTGTTTGCTGCTTCATTTGATAATTATGCTTCAAATGATTTGCAAGGAAAAGAAATTTCCAAGTAATTCACAATTAATAGGGAATGCAAAAGCAGAAAAGCCACTATTTACAATCCAAAAAGAGAGCCGACCACAGAAACTAAAGTCAAAGTAATAACACTGGATCAGAGATTGCATGACAAAGGATTAAAAAAGTAAAACTTAAATCCAAGCAATGAATTTACTTGTTTGGTAAAGTCCAAAGGAAGAAAAATACTTCCTTGCTTTACCTGATTACAGCTTGACTTTGAAGCATCCACGGGGCTATGGAAAAAGTAAATGCAGTTCTGAGAGATGTCTGTAGTAGAGGTAAGGAAGAGCTAATGTTGTTATGCAAGTAATTTATGTGATCTTCCCAGGAATATTGAATTCCAACTTTGCGACTTTTACCAAGAAAAAAAATCCACGTGGACTCAGAAAGAGGATGATCACCAGTACAATAGAAAGACTGTTCAGTTAAGGGGACAGATATATTTGAGATCAGAGAGGAGACTTCTGGAGGAAATGCAGAACATAATGGGTATCACTAAATGTTATGCAGCTTTACTTATTGTTTCTAGACTTGAAATTTAGCATGTCAAATCTATCCTGGGTATTCAACACCCAGATAGGTACTTTCAGCTTGCAGAAACATGTATATCTGCATGAGGATTCTCTGATGGAGTCTAGCAAGCTGATGGCTCTCCAGCTGCCCAAAAATCCCTCTCCTTTAATCTGCATTCTAGTTTCTATTCCAAAATATAATGCAGCACAATCAAATGTTATTGAGCAGCATAAGAAACCATTAATAAAACTTGAACTATTCACTAGATGGCTAAAAAGATGCACAAATAAACTAGATTTTTTTCCCCACAGAAACTACTTAAATTACATCAGTGCAAAATCAGGAAAGAGGCATTTTGAGGACTTGTGCACCAACTTTATAAGCAGTATTGCAAATACAGACTAAAGGGAATCTGCTGCATCTGATCTTGTTGTGTAAAAATCTGGAAGCCAGGGCCTTTGCCATAGACTGATATTCTTTGTACCTGTGTGCAAGAGAAAACTCAATGCAAGGAAAAGCTTCAGAAGTACCTCCTGAGGTGCAGGCCTCCTTTTCCCCACAGCTGTGACAGCGTTAATAGCCGTGTAGCTAATTCTTTCACGGACTGCCACAGCACAGACCCCGACTTCACACTTGCCTGTTTTCTTCCTTTGTCTTTTTTAATTAATAACCATCAAATCGTGTCCGGTTGGTTCTTCCCCCTCTTTGCCATTCCCACAACACCCACACTCAATCAGCCAGCAAGGGGGAGGGAAGGCAGAGAGGCGGGATGGGGGTGGGGGTGTGGGGGAGACGCCAGCTTGAAATTAACAGCGACAACGGCAGTTGACATAATGATACCACATAACCCTAGCAATTAAGGCACAGAGCGGCACAACGAGTTCATACCCAGCAGCTCGGGGCGCTGCTTCCCCCTTCCCCTTCCCGCGTGCAGGAAACAAGGGGCGGCAGAAGGCACGGCTCTCTTCAAGGGGCCTGCTCTCCAAGACTTCAGCCATCCTGGCTGTCACGCATGGATGTGGGAGCTGGATGCAGCCATCCATCCGCTCGGGCCCTTGGCTGACAGCAGATGACTTTGCACAGGGGTGGCACTTGGATCTACCCCGGGGGGGCCGGGCGGGGGCTGAGGCTGCACACAGCTGCGCCATCTGTTCCAATAATGCCACATTACTCTCTAAACTCAGTAATGAAGGCTCTTGAGTAATCTTTCATTAGAATGACTTCACAGCATTAAAAATGCATTTCAATACATAGCTTGTTTAAATATTTAACCCTCTTTGGTTTCGAGAGATTGATTCAGATCTGTGGTGTTTATATGTGTAAGAAACGTTGATTTTCATATGTAGACCTGCATTAATTCATGAAGACATGAGTATGCACAGAGTGATATGTGATGAGCGAATTCTCAAACTTTAGAATATGAGTGGAGACAATTGGTCTCCTGGCTTTGATTCTCCTCAGAGAGAACTTTTCCTACAGAACAGTTTCACACTGGACTACATAAGATAAGTGCAGGGACTAATATACAATTATCTTTAATGGCAGTTGTATCAGTCTCATTTACCTGTACCCTCTTTTTGTGCCATTCTTTTTTTCCTGGCCTTGATTTTCAGCCTGTCTGGCATTGTCATTTGAAGCAGCGTAGTTTTATTAATACTTGGTTTCCTAATTTTTTATTTTGGGTGGAAATTTCCTTTTAGGTTTCTGACATATTTAAGCAGTAGAAATGAGCACTGCTCTAAAACTGTCAGGCCTTAATATGGCATGGAGGGCCTGACACATGCAGGGCTGTCAGCTCTGCTGTTGGTGTGGAAGGATTGGGTGCTCTGCACAACCCTCAGGCTTTCCCCACTCGTGGGTAAACCCAAGGTGAGGATTCCATGGGAGTCATTATGAATGCACATTCCTCAACTCAGGCCTTTGGCTCTTTGGCACACAAATTTTGGAAAGATAAAGCACCAATATTTGTAAGGAAAACCATAGCAAAGACCCTGTGGGAACATGAACTGTGACATGGATGAGATATTACTGTACAAGTTATGTTCTGTTTAAATAGTCATTATGAGGATTGGTAGAGAGAGAGCTGATCAAAATCACAGAAATGCTTACTATGCATATCCTTAGACTGAACCTGACATAATTGTACTCAGTGTACAATTCATGGGTGCCAGAATTTGTTTATCCCTCAAATTTTTTTTAAATTCTAGGAGTGATAAAATGTGCTGGTTTTGCCTGGGGTAGAGAAAATTTTCTCCATACAAGATGTTATGGGGTTGTATTTTGGATTTGTGCTGGAAGCTGATGATAATACATGGATGTTTTTATTATTGCTGGGCAAGGCTTACACAAAACCTGGGCCTTTTCTGCTTCTCTTATGGGCCAGTGAGGAGGCTTGGGGTGCACAAGGAGTTAGGAGAAGACATATTTTGCAAAACATGAGCCAATTCCAGAAAGGAAGATGGGACATATTTTTAGTATGAGTTTAAGTACAAACTAAACCCTGGAAGTTAGTTACGAAGAGTCTGAAAAAGCTTAAGGGTGGTGACATGTTTGGAGATTTAGACATATTTCAGTGTTAGATATAATTGTATAGTTGTAATCTTTCATAATGACTGCACAGATTTCTCTTCTCATTGCTACCCTGCAAATGCTCTCCACTGTTCCTCTCTCCTGATGTATAATTTGGGTACTCTCTTCTGATATATATGCTAGCAAGGTTCATCACAGCCATTGTCAGTGACTGACCCTGCCATCTGCCTCTTCTTCATCTAAAACATAAGTGGTAAAAAGAATCAAAAATGCATGAACCATGGGCCAAACAGCTCTACTTGCAGAGCAAAAAAAAACATTGTGAAATGTTGAGCAATAATGTATTATCTTGAAGTTATTGCATGATTGTTGTTCTGATAAAAACAGTGGGCTTGCTATTTAGTACAGTTTGTTTATCCTTTCAGAAATCCAAGCAGAGCTGTTCTTTTCTATATATATTTTGTCCTATGTGCTTACAAACAAACACAGGTATTTTATGCATATATAAACACACCTATTCACTCGGAGATGCAGAAATATGCATCTTTCCATAAAAATCTGGCTGTAGCATTACCCATCTCCATGACATGGATACCACAATTGTCCTATATCAGCAAGTGCCTGTTGACTCCAATTAAACACTGCTCAGTGGGGCACACAATTTAACTCCCAGCTGCAAGGGGTTAAGGAGATTTTTTTTGTGGGAAGGCAGATTACTGCATTACTTGGTGGACTGTAATTGATTTTTATCAGATTTTAAGGCAGAGTCTGAAAAAGGTATCTAGTTGATCTAACATGCTTGTGTATTCTTCATATTTTTTAAAAATTAGCATATGTTAGATATGTATTTACAAATATGAAGCGTTAGCAGTTTATTTGCAATGTTTTATGCACTGCATTTTAATTTCACTTTTGCTCATGTGCCGTTTTTTTCTGTTCTTTTTGCTCATCCATTCCCCATGTTGTACAAGTGCTAATAATAATAATTCAACTTAATAACATCAATCCTTGCAGAGCACTTGAGCCCATTCACTCCTCAAGGGCACCTAACCCTTCATGTCCCCAACTTGCAGCTTCTTTATCACACTTGAACCACCCTCATACCACCCTCATAAACTACATCTTCTTCAGACCTTGTCAGGAAGGGCAAGTCCAACATAATGGAAATGAACTGAGAAAAATACAACCTTCAGGTATGTCATCTCTTAATATTACAATTTCTCTTCCTTTTTTCTTTTCTTCTTCTTTTTTTTTTTTTTTTTTTTTTTTTTTTTTTGCTGTGGGCACTGAAACAGGTATTCTTGTTTTTCTGTTCAGGCTTTTAGGATCTCAATTTTGCTGTCACACTTCTATCACAGTCTGAGCTAGAAAAATGTCCTTTCTTTCTGGAGTTAGGGGAATTCTTTGGAAGCATTTCACTTGCCCAAACTTCTGACATGAATCTGATCAAGTTGCTCATATTAACTCATGCGACTTTAGTGATCACAGAGGGTGTTGATGACTTTTTTATTGATGATTTTTGGGGTTTTATCTCTATTTTGTCTTCATGTGAGAGAAT
This sequence comes from Ammospiza caudacuta, assembly GCF_027887145.1. Taxonomy (NCBI): domain Eukaryota; kingdom Metazoa; phylum Chordata; class Aves; order Passeriformes; family Passerellidae; genus Ammospiza; species Ammospiza caudacuta. The sequence goes on along the minus strand of NC_080632.1, from coordinate 81,485,678 downwards.
ATTGTGTGCAAGCAAAGACTGGACTCTCCATAGGAAAGGTCTCCTAAAGGAATTAAATCCTTACACTTTTTTCCCTTCATTCAACAAAAAATTTTAGGCACTTCATTTACAGTACATTAATTTACTAAGTCTGGAGAAGAATGAAACTTAATGGATCTAGCTTGTTCTGTGTTTCTTGTTTTTGCTTCTCCTAATTTGTGAGATAACCTTACAGTGCAAAGTTAAGGACGAGGAAGATTGATATTAGGAACAATTTGGACTCTCTTTATTTTGTCTACATGGTGGGCTGCCTCAGAAGAAACACTTGGTCTAGGTTTCTTCTCTAGAGATCCCTGCCTTATGCATCCTTTTAAAATAAAAATCAATCAAAATCTTGATCTTAGGATAATCCTGATATAGCCAATGGGATGCTAAGATAGAGAAACCATGATTCAGGAAATATTCCAAAATTAATACTTCTGCCCACAGCTGGTTGGATCATTCCTTAGGATGACGAGAATGTAATACCATGGTAAATTGTGTTCAGCCTGAATAAGGATGCTGGGGCAAAAAATTCTGGGAGAAAGGGGGAATGTCAACATCTGTTGGAGTAGACACAGCAAGTTAAAGGCAAAATATTTTGAATATTTGCCACCTAGAAGGTGGTTGGGAACTGGAATAGGCTCCCCAGGAAATTGGCCACAGCACCAACCCTGTTCAAGAAGCATTTGAGCTATGCTCTCAGGCCCAGGTTGTTACTCTTGAGAATGGCTTTGTGCAGGGCCAGGAGCTGGACTCAATCATCCTTGTGGGTCTCTTCCAACTCAGGATGCACTGTGATCTGTGATTTTGAATTATACATGGATTTCCCCGTCCATTGTACAACAAGAGGGATGAGGAATGGAAAACGCCTTGTATGAGGAAAGGCTGAGAGATCTAAGGTTGTTCAGTCTGGAGAAGTCTCCAGGGAGACCACGTTGTGACTTTATAGTACTTTAAGGAGCTTTAGAAAAAGGAAAGCGAAGAATTTTTTATACAAGCAGAAAGTGACAGTACAAGGGAGAACAGTTTTAAATTGAAGGGGGTCAGGCTTGGATTACATATCAGGAAGAAGTTATTTCCTCAGAATGCGGCAAAGGGAGACCAAGGAACTTGTGGATGCTCTGTTCCAAGAACAGTTCAAGGCCAGGTTGGATAGAGCTCTAAACAACCTTTTGAACCCATGTAGTGGGAAGTGTCCCATTCCATGGCAGGATTTTGAAATGAGATGGTCTTTATTGTCCCTTTCAACAAACTACTATCTAATATTGTGAAAGATCAATATTTGTCCACATTTGCTGTTCCTTATGTTATGGATTATTCATTTTATCTGCTGGATGTTGTCCCAGCTAGACTCCTTAACCTTAGCACTACTCTTGGTTTTTCTTTGGACTTTCATAGGGTAGTTTTTCTCAGTTAATTTCTGGGTTTTGTGTTTTCTTTTGTTTTGTTTTGTTTTTGAAATTAGACACAAGTCACAATAAACTTAAAAAAAAAAAGTGGGAGAAAAAAGAGGCTATGAATTAATGCCTTAATGTAATTTCTTTTTTGAAACATACAGCCAGAATTATTGATCTGAGTGTCTAAATGCTAGATGTGTAGGTCTCAAGAGCAGGTTATCCTCCTCTTATATCTAGTGGAGAGAAAACAGCACTTTTCAAGAGTAAGCTGTCTGGATGCTTCTGCTTTGAAAAAAAATCAAAGTTATGCAAGTTCTCATTGTAAGAGAGTGACTTGTTAAAAAATCATGCATTGTATTAATGCCAAAATAAAACCCAGGCTCCTTGAATTCCACGTCTGTATCATAGTCATTAGGGCAGGCAGCCTAATGACTACTTAGTAGAATAGAATGCATTACCAAACAGCCTTACACAGACAAATCTGTTGTTCAACTAAATTATTAAGATATGTTCAAGAGTAAGGATCTGGAGCATAAAACTCAAATAAAATTCATAAACGCCATTTTGCTTGCCTGAATGAACTCAGGGTTCTGCTATATATAGCTGGTTTAATCAGGTGGAAGGTACTGCAGGAGGTTAATTGCGTACATTTGGATTTGTCTCATCTGCAAAATTTCTGAGGATATCAGTTACTTCAGAATATGTAAATATATTGTTTAGGTTTCTTGTTTGTCTGTTGCATCCCTATAATGCCTAAAACCACACCTAGATGGAAAGGGACCTCTATCCCAAAATTCAGTCACCTACTGTCATAGGAAAATAAGGTGTAAAATGCCATCAACAAAATGGTCACAATTATTCTTAATTAAAAAAAAAAAAAGAAAAAAAGAAAAAAAGAGAAAGAGAGCCAGCAAAACCAGCAAGGAAATTTCAGATTACCTAAATCATTTGCACTCATTGATAGGAGGCTCTTCCAAAATAAAACTTCTCTGATGGCTAGGAATTTCTTTAACTTCCAGCAGAAATACCTTTGGATAGTCATTTGTATTAAGTGCAGTACCTCAATTTACCAGGACATTAGTAAAATGGAATGTTGGTGTTTATTTCTTTAACAGGGAACAGTTAATATCTTCTCTGCCTTTGTTTTGCTGATCTAAACCAGTCAAATTAATTTACTAAAACAAGTTCTTCTTTCCTAGATAATTCCTGGATCTTTTAAATAACTTGATTCAATTTGTCATTTATGTTTCTTGGACAAGAGTGGTCATATTTTGAGCAATACTACCAGACTCTATCTGAGTTACACTAATGCTCTCTTTACTTTGATTTCATCTGGATAGATGTGGTGTGTCAATTCTTCCTTCTTCCCTAAAAGAAGTCTGGTTTAGCCTGTATTTGATGCAATCCAATAAAAGCAAAAAATTGAGAGACCAGTGAAAGAAGAATGTTTATTGCAATATAGGGTAAATTTTTAGTACCAGGCAGAAAGCTATTAATGAGCTTCAGCAAGAGGGCTTGTGGGTTATCAGAATGTGAGTTAAGGGCTAGAGATTTGTGTCTGGACAGAAAGTTCTTCCACTGTTGATGGAGCCAGTAAAAGTTTCCTGAGGTCCCCTAAATTTTGTGTCCATCACCAGCATGGTTATCTCTACCTCCTTCAGTTTAAGTGCTTGCAGCCTCATGCAACTAGAGACAGCATCATATGAGTGGACCCAATATCCTCCCACCCTGCTCTTTTTGTCTGACTTTAAGGACATTAAAAAAGGTTTTGTGAAGAAAGAAAAAGTAAAATCAGGGTAAATTTTGATTCCCTCTTTGGAAACAAACCTCAGAGTGGGGGGATGTAGAGAGTAAAAGGATGGAGCAAGCCCTTTAAAGTTTCCTCATCTCATGCCTTAGACAAGCTTGAGATCTTGACAGGCCTCCTCCACCCCTGACTGCACAGGGACGGAACATCTAAACACAAACTGAAATCTACACATGTTGGATTTTTGCAGGTACCTGATTGAATTTCCCGCAGATGCCTACCAAGCCATTTCAGTTTTCAGCCCCGAGCAGGTAATGAGAATTTATCAACTCTTCACATTCCCACCTGATCTATCACCAGTGCATCTCCATAAATATAGCTCTTATTTTTCTGGGTGCATTTTGAAATAGCAGCTTGTTTTATTTCAAATGGTTTGTAGTATTTGTATTTATCTGAAGTATTTGTAGTATTTGTATTTATTTGAAGTATTTGGTTTTGGGTTTGCTGCCTTTTTTGTTTTTTTGTTTTTTTTTTTTTTTTTTTTTTTGTTTTTTTTTTTTTTTTTTTTTTTTGGTAGTTTTTTTTTTTTTGGTAGTTTTTATTTATTTGGTTTACACAGGCAGGATAAATAACAATATATTGTTTATGTATAACTCTGTCCTCACAAGTGACACTGTGGATGGAGACCTCAGCAAAGCCAATGCTTGCATTGACGTCAGCAGCAATAATTGCATTAATGGTGAGACACGACAATCTCATGGGTATTTTGCCCAGGAAAGATAGCACGGGGCTGAGAGCCATTGTTTCATAAAAAATAAAGAAACCTATAATTTTATTGAAAGCAGAAGGGCACAAAAATGGTATTGTTTCAAAACTACTCGAAATAATAGCCGCTATGTCACCAAGCTTATCAACCTTTATGTCAGCTCAGGAAAGCTGTGAAGAAAAATAAATCTCTAAGTGCTCAGACAAGAATAACATTGGACTTGAGAGGTTACATGAGGTCTTATGAAGAATCTTAAGCTCCTGTGTTTTTGCAACAATTCCCCCAACTAAGTTTAAGTTCAGAGATGGGGTAAGGAAGTACTAGGAAGGTTTTCTAAATAATTCAGATTAGATTATAAATTTAAAATAATTAAAATTGAATTAAAATCTTTAGATTGGTGTTCTATGCTAAGGAACAGTATCAATTCTTAAGTCTGTTATGTGGCCAAACTGGAGCTATATTTGCTTTGCTAAAATAAAAATAATTTCACTTAATTTTATTCAGCAAGGTTTTACTTCCTGTGAGAGAGGCAAGTTTTTCAGCCTATTTCATAGAAAGAAAAATGACTTTTACAAAATGAATTGTCCAAACATTTCAAAAGTCACATTTGATTCTGTTCTTCAGAGCATGGCATAAAAGACCTGGGGTGTCTAAGAGATTTTTCCATTCTCCTGTATGCTGCTTTGATATCTGAGTGAATCTGGAGATCAGGAGAAGCCTCTACTTTCAAGTGAGCGAAGAAACTGAAGAGAAGAGGGACAGGTAGGAAGAATTGGAGTTATTGCTTGATAATAATTCTAGTTTTGTTGGAAATTAAGAAATTACGTCTTTTAGTTTTCATGTTCCCTTTTTTGCATATTTTTTGACATTAAATACATTTTAATTGAAACTTTAGGATCCTTCTGTTTTTGGGATACCAGCTACAGACTTTGTGTCTATCAACACAACCTTTACATTTTTCTTTGCTGTTGCAGTGGCTGGATAGGTGTTTACATAGTGTTGGGGAAATGAAATTTGTGTTTGTACAGTTTCTATCTAAGCCAGAAGATTAGGTAAAGTTCACTTCAGATTCACTATGAGCTTGGCCTTGAATTGCATCAAAAAAGTATTTTTCTGTGACTTTCAATAAATTTGATGGATTTTATTGTTTGGGACATCCAAAAAAAAAAAAAAAAAAGAAAAAGGACAAAAGGACAAAGAGAATAACCTCAATACCTCCCATCATCAAAGAAAGAAGAAATAAAGAATGAAGAGGGCCAGTTTATGACTGACCCACTTCAACAAAGCAGAAATGAAAGTGTGGCATGCCTTTCTTCTCAGAAACACTGAGACTTGGAGAAGACTCATAGAATTATTAAGTACTATCTTTCCCCATTATAAATAAAACATTACACAATCCTTTGAAAATAGGTTTACTATTCTTTTAAAAGTGTTTAGGTATTATATCATTCTTTCCTATCCTTGTTTCTCCTATTTGAAGGCTGATTGTTGAAAACCTCCTTCTAATGTTCCATTTCAGTGCATTATTCACAAAACGTTGCATGTATCCCCCGACCCACCAGCACATCCTGAAGTTACCAAAGCCTTGCTAACTTTTACAAACCCGGAGATACTTTTCAGGAGATCAGCATAAAGCTGAGTGATGGATGCCACGGAACTGTTGCATTGACATAAATCAACAGCAGCACCAGCAGTAATTGTGACATGCCATTCTCAGCCCTTGCTATTAGAGCGGTGTCGCTGTATCCTCTGAAACCACCCCCAGGCTACTGTGGCTCCGCATATTGCTGCTAATTCCATTTTCTAATGATACTGGGACAAATTTAATCACTTCAGAGGCTGAGGATGACAAAACTTTATTTAACCTAGAGGCACAGAGTTCTGTGTGTCTCAACCTCTAACTCTCAGAAGCCACACAGGTTGTTTCTTTTTCCAGCTTTGAAGTATTTATCTGCCCACATGCCTTGCTTTTGTGTGCAAACTAGAATTAGCACCAAGAGTCCTACTCTCCTACTGCCCTCTCATCAGTCATGGTCAGTGTTTGATACTTGAGAGGAAGTGACTCTGAGATGCAGCCAGAAGAACCAATTGCTCACTATTACACTTCAGGGGAAAAAAGTGAAAATCTCTTTCATCTTAAAATTTCATGCCCTGAAGCAGGAGGGTTGAGGTCCTCCATTGTTTCATCCTTGCTAGAGTCACTGATTCACAGCTACTGGATTTTTCACCATGCTTCACCCTGTGAAATTTCACTCTGGCTTCCTAGAACTCTCATCCTGTGCTGGCAGAGCCAAGTGTTGACTCTGAGCTCTCAGCCAAGGACTTTACCGCTGGTGACCCAGGCTCTCAGTCAAGTATTGATCCAAATACTCCTTATTTCAGTCACACCCAGATGTTTCTCATGCAACTTCAGCTGGGAGCTCTGAGCGTTAATTTGGTCTAGGCATGGCTCAACTTAAATGTTAGATCTTGGAAAATTCACACCTTCTTATCTATCAGACTTGATCTGCATGTGTAATTGTTTCTTTGTGAATATTCCAGACTGGTTTTGTAAGTAAATGAACATGATAAAATAGCATTCTTCAGTTAGGTCAATGGGGACACATTGTTTTGTTTCTCTCTGTGTCAGCACTCCTTCTTCAACAGCTTGTGAACCAGAAACTCAGTTTTGTGCCCAAATAATAGGTAAGATATTTACAGCTACTAATATCCAATATGTTCCATGAAAATAATGCTTAAAAATACCCCAAAACAAACAGCTTATTAACTCATATGATCATCTGAGTGGTAAGATCATGACATCTATCCTTAATAGTCCCACTACAACCCACGTGGGAAAGAGGAAATATGACGCATTTTCCTGAAATCCAAATAGTTTTCTTGCAACTCAAACAATAAACCCCAGAAAGAGGAAATACTGCAATGGATGTTTTTACTCTACAAGACTTCATAAAGTTCAGCCATCTGACATAAAGCCATGTTATTTATGCTGCCCGCGATTCTCCTGTATCGACTGACACAAGACTCAAGACCAGATCTTGGCACGCCTCCCTCAGAGACCAGGAAACAGGAGTGAGGTTGGTACTCACGTAGCTGTGTACAGGGAGAGGAGAAAGTTATCTGAGCTGTCATCTTTCTTTAGCCTGCTTGGGATCAGACCCATTATAGCAATTTTTGGTCTTTATATAGCACTTTTCACTCTTAGATTTCACAGCACTTTTCAAGCAAATAGAAGAATCTTTGACAAAACCACATTCCCATCAGCATTGAACAGTTCACTCAAAAATTAAACACTTTACAAAATTGGGTCAGATTCAATGTAACATTGTTCAGAAGAAAAATGGGATAAAAGCTCTCACAATTCAACACACTACATTTTGACATTGTTTGAAATAAGCTTTTTCTTTCTTTTTTTGATCTTTCTTCTGAAATTGCTTTCCATTTCTGTGTTTTAGTATTACATAACACACCATACAATACCATTCCATAACATCCCACATCACAATACAAATGACGAAATGTCAATTGAAATGTTTTAAATGTGTCGTAACGATATAAACCAGATTTTTGTCTTGATGAGAAATTAACAATTTCAGATCTCCTCTCAAACCATATACAGCTGAAATTGGCAATTCTGTCAGCTTTCATTAAGTTGTAATTACATCTTCTGTATAACCAGAGGAAGTGTACTTATTCTTGTTTTACAAATGAGAAATTTGAGTCATGAAGAAGAGAAGAACTAAAGCTCAGAAAATAAATGTTGACAGATCTGGAGGTAGAAATTGTAGTTCTGAATAGAGGTGAACATCCAGAGGTTATCTTTGCAGACAGACTTTTTTTTTCCCCAAATTTCTGGCATTTTTCTTTCAACCCATACCAACAAAATCAGTATTTATTAATTTATCTATATATATATATATTTTTTTTTTTTTACTCAATACCTCACTAAATGGATGAAATCCAGAACTTCCAGCAGCCAAAAGTTTGAAATATGGATCTAATATATCAAAGAATGAAAGTCTGGATAAATTCTGTCTGGAGCAAAGCAGATTTGCACAAAAAAAACTAAGAGAACTACAACATTTTCCATTTGATGTATGAACATTTTTAAGTGAAAACCAATTTAATCTGTATATTTCCAGCTATATTGATAAGTCTTATACTTTGTTTCCTACAGAATTTAAAATCATCCTTTATGTTGTGGTAAGAAATAAGATCATCAATTAAAAAACAGACTAGAAGCTGATTTGAGTGTAACCGAGCAATTGCAACACCTAAATTCTGGCATACAAGTATCTGATATAAGCTCATCACATTTTACTAAAACTGCAGAAAGAGATTTTCTGGGAAAGAACTTGGGTGACTTGGTGGATGAAGCTTATCATATTTTATTAAAACTGTGGAAAAGGACCTGGGAACCTTGGTGGGTGACAGGTTGGCCATGGGTCAGTGATGTGCTTCTGTATCCAAGAGGGCCAATGGGATCCTGGGGATCTCTTTTATGAAGAAACACTGCAGAAGCTGGGCCTGTTCAGCCTGGAGAAGGGACATTTGATAGGGGACCTCCCCCAGGCAGTCAAACATCTCGAAGGTGGGTGTTATAGGTAAAAGTTAAGTTAAAATAGGATATAGTTCAATTATATTGCATTAATTATGTTATATTATTTGTATTATGTTAAAGCCGAGGGCTTATTAGAATGGGTCCAGGGTTTGGTGAAATAGCAGTCTGACGGGCCAAGGCGAGGTTGAAGAGAGATTGGATGGAAGATCTGACCAATCATTCGAAGCCCTGCAGAAACGATTGGTCCAGAATGAACGGTGTTAAAGACCAATGAGAAGCCTGGAAATGGACCAATCATCATGCGGATCCAAAATGGACCAATCCTGGACTCGAGGGGGACTATAAATGTGGGGAGTTTGCGTGGGTCAGGGTTCTTCTTCTTTTAGGATACTTTTATTTGGGAGAATCCAGTGCGCTTGGGATGAGCGCACTGTTTCGTTTTTGGTTTGCTGTGTGGGTGCCTGGGCTTATCCTGGGTACTCCATTCCTTGCAACTTTTTTAATAAATGAGAACCTCTTTCGCTGGAGAAAGTTTGGTCTCATTCGTATTCATAGCAGTGGGGGATGGTGCCAGGCTTTTCCATGGTGCTCAGAGGCAGGATGAGGAGCAGTGGCCATGAAATTAAACACGAGAACACGAGAAGTTCCACCTCAGCATGAGGAAGAATTTCGTTATGTGAGGGTGGCAGAGCACTGGAGCAGCTGCCCAGGGAGGTTGTAGAGTGTCCCTCTCTGGAGACATTCCAACCCCATTGGGATGAGTTTCTATGTCACTGGCTCCGGGTGACTCTGCCTGGACATGGAGTTGGATCGAGTGATTTCCAGAGATCCTTTCCCACTGTAACAATTCTGTGGTTCTGTGAAAATCCAGGAGAGTAAACAAAGAGCAATAAAGAGGGGTCCTCAACATTCAGTAGTGTAGCTGAGGAGACTTCTGCTTAAATCTTGAAGAAATTTTTGAGCTCATATGTTAATAAGAGGATTCAGATTTTCAACAGTGAACTGTATTGCCATCATTTTTCTTAGTCTTCCTTGTTTTGTTTAATCATTGTAAGAAATCGAGGCATTTATCACTATATTTTTTGAGAAAAAGTTAGATTTTCTCTTTGAAAAACCTATGCAAAAAAGTGTATTTGAAAACATCTCTTTCAAATTTTTTTCTAAAAAATGTTGACTTAGTGGATGAAAAGCCATATTTATCTCAAATAAAAATAAGATTTTAACATTTCACTTCATCAAAATTTTTAAGCAAAAGTTGTACCAGGCTCACTAAATATATTTTCTTCCTTTCACAAATTTTGTGTAAATATGTGAAACAAAAATCCATTACTTTGATTCTTTTTTTTTTTAATTTTCCCTCCGTCTTTCTAGTCTTTCATGTCCTCTAAAATGTGTAAGCTGAGGAGAAACAAATTCATCACTTTTTAAATTTTAAATTGTATATGATCTTTAAGCATGTTTTGTATTATATATATTATATATAATTATATATATTTATATATATAGTTATATATATTATTATTTACATTGTATATACTTTTTAAGCATGTTTTTGCCAATGTAAATCTATGCTGAATGCACGCAGCAAATTTTATATTAGTGTTTTATTGCATGTCTATGACATGCAGACTATGTTTACTGTGTGTAGAATCAGTGTAAGGGTTCAGATGTTAATCTGATGTTGCTCTTTGTCCTGCAGATATGTAGACACAGTTTATAAAGTGTCTACAAAGTGTAGAAAAAGACCTCTGAGAGCTTATGGGGTAGACCCTCAGTATGTGTTATTTCTTGTCAATATACTGCATCTGTGTGGATGTAAATCTGAGGTGTGAGGGGACAGACTTCATTTTGAATTCTGTGTGTTTGATTAAAGGATTTTCCAGCAATTATTTTTTGTTCATCTGTGTGTGCTGTGCAAAGAATGTTGGCAGAGTACTGCTTTACATCTACATTTTCATTGCAACAAAAAGGAGAAGGGAAAATAAAAAGAGGAAATAGATTTTGTCCTTTACATGACAATAGGTTCCCTGCGTTAGAAAGAAGCATTAAATCCATCAATTTTAAAACCTGTCTTTACACATGGTGCAGGTGATATTTACAGTCCAGAGAGTGGTGACATTTATGGAAGAAAGACGGTTTAGCCACAGATCAAACCCTTCTGTGGGAAGACATTCTTCCATCCTGAGCTCCCTACAGATTGTATCCAGACTGCCTAAATTCAATTTCAATGCCAATCCTCTTCTGTACAACAGGTACACAGTATTGAAAACAGGCATAGCTTTTTGAATAGTGAAAAGATAGTGGTGTTCATAGGGAAGACTTAATTCATTCTCTGGCTCAGATGCTCCCCAGCCTTTAGCATCTTTCTTTGCAGCATTCAGAAACCTGGATATTCCTGTTCTCTTTTCCATTAGACAATGGAAAGAAGGGAATATCTCAGCCAAGAGTTTTGAATTAGTTGTATGATGTTGGCATTTCTAGGCTTGCATAAGTCTGAACAGGCTAGTAATATTCCTTTTTCTTAATCATAATTTATCTTGTAGACTCCTTGATGAATATAAGATTATTTTTCCTGTCAAAATTTCCATACAAAATAAATAAGACTCAGATATATTAAGCCTGTATTTACTTCTAATGTGTGGTCTAGGAGTACAATTGAAATTTCATTTTTAGCGTCTCTCACCTTTTTCTTCTTTTCTGGTGCTCAGCCCCGGAAATCAGATTTGATTCATCATGGTGGCTTGATTCCTGAGGTTTCTTATGATGCTACCTCTATTCTGTCTAGCTTGTAAGAGCTGAGCAATACAAAAAAATTGGAACACAAGAATTTGAGTAGTTGAGTGCTCTGAAGTATGGCAACTTACACTGTACCATGTCTCTGAGTCTGTTTACCATGAGATATTGAAGTATTTAGGAGATGGCCCTTGTTTCCTAAATTATTCTTGCAGGGTTGTGCTGCTGCTCAGGGCTGTGAGACACTCTGCCTGTGCAATCTGTAAAAGCCAAGGGCTGATCTTGGTGGGATTTCCCTCACTGAATGTTGTTCTGAGCAAGAAATGTCTCACCACAGAACGATACCGCTGAGAGAGTCCTAAATTTAAGTGCATTTAATTTAAAGAGGAGAATGGGATCAATCTGTGTTGTTCTTTAAAACACATCTAAAATGATGTAAAGGAGGAGATGACACTCCATGTTTTTTCAGTAAGGTAATTCCTCATCATTGTCCCTTTATTTCATCATATTTTCTTAGCCATATGGTCTTCCTGCAGACATATGTGGCATAAAACATCACAAATCGAAAGTCAAGTGAGCAGGACAAGCTAAGGGTATTTCAGTTGTTGGAGGAAGAAAATAGTAACACCCATGAAGTTATTCGTCCACATTTAAATTAATTTCTAAGTTAAATAATTTTCTGGAGGCATCCAGTCAGCTCCACTGGTGGGAATAGTCTTCTCTTTTTTTGGTTTATTGTTTTGATTTTTTGTTTTTTACTATAAAACCATAGTTTATAAATATAACAGTATTAAGCAATAAAGGATTCCTGATCCAGCTAATAAAAACATTCCACTACAACTGAATGAAACCAGTCAACATGGGACCATTAGGAAAAAGTGATGGGTCAACATAACACAATGAAAATGAGTAAAATCTAAGTGGTATGAATCTTATAACTAAATTGTCATTACTGTTGAAATTTTTGGCCTAAGAAATATTTTTTCTCTGTAATAATTAGATCTGAACTAAGAATTCTATAATTCTTAGACTGATGGGTTTTCAATTACACTAATAATAAATTCTTGGGTTTATAGGAGATGGATATAAAGAAGGTATGACCTTTTTTCAGTGTTAAGTATTTTTTTAGGTTAACTGAAAGTGTTGCTTTAAACGAAACTGTAATTTCAACATAACTAACCACTTGAGTATTTACCTGCAAAATCTGAGAAAATTCAGCAAGTAACTTCCAAAAGTATTGAAACTTGACATAATTGCAAGGTCTCACAGTGTACTTAGTTCACTCTCCACCCTACCCCCAATATTATTTTGCTGTAAGATTTATCAAAGACCTGTAAAGACCTGCCCTTGGTTCAGGTGACATCTGAATATGAACCTAAATGTCTGGTTTTTATCTATCAGGTACCTTTATGTCAACATCTTATACCCAGAATATATACCAGAAAATACCTTCAGGACATAGACCTTGTTTAAAGAGCAAGCGAAGAAAAAACAGTACATTTCTAAAGAAAAGGTTTTGTCATTTTTCTCTCGGAATACTGAACTTTTAGATAATAAAGATTGTTATTGCTCTCAAAACAGTATTTTTACTCAGGTAAAGAACATCTCACACAATCCTCCAAATCCACCTCTGCATACTATAATCAGGACCATGCAATGTGTTTTATATCACACCAGGCAGCATGTTTTAGAAGGAGAGTTGAGGATGATTAGCTCAGAACAGCCACCAGGCTTTACATGCCAACATTTAGGTGAAAGGAACTCTAACTGAAATAGAGTTCTCTTCTGAATTCTCAGACTTAAGGGGTAAGGAAAACTACTTCATCCACAAACAGGCCCAGATTATGGTATCAGCTCTAGAGATCAGGAATAATATTTCCACTAGGGAACAGAAAGTTTATGACCTTCTGTGAAGTTTGGATTCCAAACGTTTCTCATGTAAAGTACATAAATTCTGCTGCTTACTGGAAATAAGTGAATGTTTTTTTCCACCACAAGTGTGCTTCTATTTTGTCTTTCAAACATCCTCCTGGCATTTCTTGCTGCCAGGGAGCACAAATATGGAGCTAGAGAGGTGTTCTGGTGAGGATCAGAAAGCCCATAACAAGCGCACAATTTGACCTCCTAATCACAAGCCAACAAATTTTACCAAGTAATTCTTGCATGAGGCCTTATCCTGCTTGTGCTATAGGCAGTCTTTTAGGAAGACACCCAGGTCACATTGTCACCTCAGTATTCCCTGAGGCTCCTTGTCGCAGACATTTTTTCAAAGAAATTCTTTCTTTGGGACTTGTTCATCTTCTGGGAAGCTGGGGCCCCAGAAAGAGAATGTAAACAATGATTATCAGCTGCTGTGAAATGCAATAGGATGCACCTGTGATTGGTTCATGTTCCATGTGTACAATTAAGGGCCAATCACAGGGCAAGCTCTCTGGAACACAGGGACAGAGAACTCTCTTGTTTTTAGATTCTTTTCTACTCTATTCTTAGCTTAGCAAGCCTCTGTAACTTCTCTCCTTATTCTCTTTAGTATAGTAATAATGTATTATATATCATATATCAATAAATCCAGCCTTCTGATCATCAACTAAGATTCTCGTCCTTCTCTCACCATGGAGACCTCGTCAGGTCGCTATAATAGCTCCTCAGTGATTTTCACATATCTGACCCCTCAGAATACCAGCAGGGTCTTTGCAAAATTATCAGAGAAGGCTTTCAAACCTAGATGTTTGCAGTGTGATTATAGGTTCCAAAAACAGTGACGCAGACAGCGAGCCAGGGGAGCAGATCCACCCGCATTGTCTGAAGGTCTCGCAATAGAAATATCCTTACAGAGTCTCTTCGCTAAGAACAAGAGATATAATTTAGAATGTAGTACTGCCAGGAAGGCAAATGGCTGAAAACTATTTGTTTTTCCCATTAGAGAGAACACCCATGATTGTACCAGTGTCAGTCTCCCTCAGAAAACATTCTAGACAAACATTCTTTATTATGCACAGCAATAATGATTGTAATGATACATTTTGTCTGTGCAGTGACATCCATCCTGATGAACCAAAGCGCTTTCAAATCTTGGTGATCCGTTTCTTTCAATGACTGACCTAGACCCTGGATATTTAGATAACAAATTGTGATCTGAGCTTGCAAAGAATTGAGAAAACATCCCCAACTTTGCTGATTTTTTACCCAAAACCTTGTCAAGTCTTGCTTGTTTGTCTTTTTCCATCAAATACTTCCCCTGGGGAACATGGATACTTAAAATAATTTAACACCCAAATCACCTAGGACTGGAGAACAGACAGTTTGTTCAGTACCACCTCGATTCAGCTTTTAGTTTTAGTACAGTATGACTATTTTAATTACTATTGTCAGTGGTTATTCACAGCTTTGCTGCTAGGATATACAATGATCATTGTTATTAATCTGGCAATGAATATTGCTCTTATTCAACTTAGTGTTTTAATTCTTGTTTCTGCCGTGTGAATGCTAAAATTAAAATTTTAATAAAACTAATGGCAACATGAAATATAATGATAATAATAATGATGTTCTATGGAGGAACATAGTTCATTACAGAATCCTAATACACTCTCTTTCAATAAGAGTTCCTAGCAATCCAAGAAGTAAGCATGCTCTCAACTTATAATAAAGAAATAACCAGATTTGAGTAGTAACATAATATATTTTCAAATGCCAGTGACAAACTCCCCTTAATTTCAACAATGCAACACTTTTCTTTAATAATAAAAATTATCAATTATATTTGGAAAAGAAAAAGGAGCTGAAATTAAATTCATAAGCAAGATGGGATATACTTTCTGTAGGTGAACAAAGCTAGTCAATTATGTGTTTCATCTCATCTACTCAGCTTTATAAATGCTAGATGTTGAGTCCAAGTTGGTCATATAGGCTCCCTCTATTGGTCATGGAAACATCCCCTTCTAAGAAAACTCTTTGCCAGCTGAAGCTTTGTCTCTGAAGGCTTCTTCCTCTACTGATTTTCTAATGATGGAGCCTAAATACACACACCTCAATTCTGTAGAAGACAAGTCACAGCTTGAAATTTTTTTCCTGAGTGATTATGTGCTTTCAAGGGCATTTAACAAGTGTGTCTGTATAATTCCCTTTTTTTGGTTTTCTCTATAGAGGAAAAATTAATACAAAAAAAAGTTATGTGCACCTGAGGGGTCTAAAATAATTTATGGGATTGAGGCAATGAAATGGAGGGTTTTCAGCTAAAGTCAATAAAGTTACAAAGGAAGAGACTTACAGGGGTGATTGCCATCTGAAATACCCATCTCCTATACCACCTTGGTCCTTTTTTTTTCCACTTAAAGTACTGCACCAGCCTACACCTGACAGTAGAAAGGATCAGAAAATCTAGCAAGGTGACGGTTCAAGAAATGAGAACATTTCAGATGTTGTAATGTTTTATCTGAGAAGGTGTTTTCAAGGCAAGGACCCCTCTAAAATGGATATTCTAGGCGCACACTGATAGACAAGGTGAAACTGAACAGAATTGTTGAGAGAGTACTCAGTGTCTCAGGGTGTCTTGATCCACAGAGTTTCATCCCTCTGTGTCGAGATGCACACCTGTTTTCATTTGATGCTGCAATCCTCTTCCCAAATTAATTTGGTTAATAACTATAACTTACTTTTTAAAGGAATTCCTCATTTGGAATTCCTCATATTGGAGTTTTGAAGAACTGTGCAGGTTTGAACCTACCCTACCAGGAGCACCAAGCAACATGAACTAACACATACCTGCTGTCAATCTCCTGTTTCTCTAATTCCATGTGCTAAAGTTTAAGGGTTTTTAGGTTTAAGGTCACAATAGAAATCACTTTTTCCCAGATAGTCCAGAAGTCTATACTTGAAATGGAGACTGACTTTTGTCCCAGGTGTCATTTCAGCCTCAGCCCTTCTACAATGCATTAGAGGAAAATAGGCAAGGAGAAAAACATAAGTTGCAAAATGGGCAAAGGAGAAGGAATACTTAATTTTTTCAGTCTTCAAAATTTCCAAAATATGAAGGGTTTAGTCAAGAAATGTAGCTGGTTTATACCTATACTAGCTCTGTTTAAGAAAAAAATGAATAAAAGCTCCTGCATCCCCCTCAAAAAATTATAAGGTATAATAAAATAATTTCATTAGAAAATCTTTGGTTTTTAGCTACCATTTGTGGATTCTGAATTAGGGCTAAATACTTTATTGTTTCAACTTGAGTCTTTAATGTGAAATGTAGGATTTAGGTAAGTTAAATGCAGTGAAGCCTCCAAAACATTCCTGACAGAGTTTTGAATGGAATTAATAAGTGCATGTACAAATTACATCTTATTATTCAGCAGATGAATTTTTGCAAGGTTGAATTTTCACTTATCAAGGTTATCCATCTTTCTGCCTAGACTATTTGTGAGTGAGATATAGAAGTGATATTCTCCAGGGATTAAAACTTTTCTGATGAAAGAGACATCACCTCTAAACTCAAGTAACATGAGAATGTCATGATCTCAGGTTATCTTGATGCACAGATGAGTCTGAGATTACAAAAGAAGAAAACCTCTTTTTATGGTTGCACACAACCACAAGGAATAAACCAATTCTGTCTGAAACTCACAACTCAATTGGGGAAGAAAATATGAGCTGAAAGAGAAAAAAAACAAACTAGAAGCATTCTACATGTTGGTTTGAAGGTGTAGCATTTCATCATGACCGCCGGGAAGGATCCTTCTACTTTGACATTCAATAGATTGCCCTTCTAAGTCAGAACGCTTAAAACCAGGTGCCTAAAAGTTTTGAGAACTCCAGATTAATTTGGGGGCTCTCAGACACAGTTATCCTGTGGAAAGTCCTGACAAACTGAAAAGCTATCCTAAACTGTCAGAGAAAAATAATCACAGTATTCTACACTTAATTTAGTTTTCTGTTATGTTTGTGTGTTATGAATCATAAAGGAGAAATTGAATAGAGTGATGCTACAGTAATTTTACGCAATTATCTTTAAAGAACATAGCTGTTATGACTACACAAGCTGAACCAAGGATATTCTAAAAAGAGAGGAGAAAAACCAAGACTTTTTATAGTCTAAGAATAAAACAAATAGCTCAAGTTATAGCATTTGCAGATCCACAGAGTTCTGTGGGCGGCAGGTCCCTTGGATTTTTTGATCACTGTCTTTAATTAGTGAAGTTTGAAATCCAGATGATGTAAACTTCAATAAGTTATAAGTAGAATAGGAAGTTTACTTTGAGTAGACACCAATAATATGAAATTACTATAACTGCAAAATTATTTTTTCTTCTCATACCCATGCTCTTTGCCCCTGGGAACACTATTTATGACCATGGTCAATAAAACAGAAATACATGTAGCCAAAGTCTGCTGAAGAGAGATGTTCCCATGGAAAAATATTCTAGAATTATGTGATTTCAGAAACTGGTTCCCAACATATTGATAGAGCTAGGATACTATCTTTAAATATTTTCTAGAAGCTGGAAATAATCCACATCAGCTTTTATCTTCTCATAAACATGTAGTAACATAGAGCATTTTAAAAAAATAAATTCTGCAACAAAATCAATTTGTTCAGAAAAATCCAGAACTACTTATTATCTGGCTAAGTAAAAAACCCCAAAATTTAGTAAATATGGTGAGGAGACAGGGCTACAGCTTAGGAGAGGGTATTAAGAGAATAAACGCTTGCATTTCTGATGTAGGAATTCTGCACATCATACATTAACTTGAGAAAATAATCTAAGCCTTTCCTCTGAAAGAGCATTCAAATGCATACTGGTTTCATCTAGATTCAATTTATGCTTATAACTTACGTGCTTAGAAAAATGCAATCATTCAAGTTCCTTTTAAAAAGAGATATTTGAGGGAAATTTTATTGTGTAGCATGGTGTTCTTAAGTTCTTTTTCTTCCAGTCTCTGTTAAAAAAAGCTTAGATGACTTATTTTGATTAGACATCAGATAGATCTTGTTCAAACTTGACTAAACAAAGTCATCAGTCCACAGTATTAAACATGGATGGAGGGCAGAATAACCATGTGTCTCTATTAAACACTTAAATTCAAACTCTGAACTTTATGTTGGTTGAAAAGGCAGCTTGGGGAACAATATGGAAACAGATATCTCCTAACTGGTAAAACACATTCATCAAAAATGCCGTGCAGGTTCCAGCACACAGGTAATTCCTACATGTTAACCTGTTTATAAATATGTATGTTCTTAGATTTGTGGGTATAGTAGGAGTCCTAGTAAAATATATGTATTGTATAAGTGGCCTTGCCCCAATCCTAGTTGTTCTAAACGGGCTGCAGCTGTGATGTCTTTAATTGGGTGGCAGCTGTGGCTAATGAAGATAACTGGGATAAAAGGGGGTGGGTTGGCTGGTCAGGGAGAGCCTTGGAGGTGCCCTGATAAAGAAGCAGGAACAGTACTGCTGTGAAGAGCTGCATGTGAGAAAACCACCCAGAAGGTACGGGACTCTAGAAATATGATAACAACAATAAGAGAATAATGACTGGTGACCCCGACGTGATAGAAGATAGGACAGCCGAGAGCTGTGGCAGCCTGAGAGCTGGGACTCTAGAAGTGTAACAGCAACAATATGAATACAACGTGTGGATTATGAGGATAGGATGTAATCTTACCAAGCTGCATTTATAAGACTATTCCCCCTCTTAGATAATGAGCATACTTACTGGTCAGAAGTGAGCCTTTCATCTCTCCAATACATTTCTAATATTTTTTGTATTGTATTGTATTTTTTGTCTGTATTTATACAACATAATATCATTTGTGGAGCTGTAGTCAGCGTAGAAATGTGAGTGTGTGAAAAGACAAAGTATGTAAAGATCCTGTGTGTTGGTGTGGGAGAGGGATGGTAGTTTTGTATGTTGAAGGAGGTCTGTGATGAGTACATGAGTAAAATCTTAGGGGGTAAGTTGTTTGGCTATGGTAGTTTGCTCCTTCACAAACCCCGCTTTTTCTTTGTGTTAGTCTGTGGGCACAAAGAGTGAGAGGGTGCACATACACTCTAGAGAAAAAGGAAGAAGCCGAGCATGTGACAGAATATACTTGTATACATGTGTGCAGAGGCACACACTTTGCCCTAGGCAAGTTCAGCTCTTAGCTGGAAACTTGAGAAATTGACTTTACTGGGATTTGAAAGAGATCTCAGGTGAACTAAATTTGTCTGCTTTCTTTTCCCACTAGTGCAGCCAAAATGGATTCTCAGACTAATAACGCTTGACAAGACCTGGCGCTGGAGGCAGGTGCCGAGGAATCCAACTAGTCAAAAGTGTTGGAGACACCATGGGCACTAGAGGACAGAGGTGTTGCCATGGGAACAGAACTAAGGATGCTCCATGGTGGCTGGTTAGGAGGTTTGTTTAAGAGGGAGCCAAGCAGCGGCAGCCTTGCTATCACCCTATGCTTGAACAACAGTAGGTAAATTCCATCCTCCTCCCTTCTCCGCCAGGAAGTGAGGAATTCTTCCTCCTTACCTGGACAATGTTGAGGTCACTCACATCACTGTAGACTCCCAAATGATTTGTGCTGCAGAAGAAGGTGGTACTCAATGCTGCAAATGCCTGATCTGCAATGGATTATTGAGGGCATGGAAGATATTTTTTTTAAAGGAACTAAAGGACGTAATTTTTAGATAAAAGGTATGAATCTCCCCTTCTCTGTCTTCTTCTCCCTCTTTTTGCTTCAAATTCTTTCCTCACTCCTTAAAAAATATTCAGACCCTTTCAAGAAGCCAGAGAAAGAAAAACTTGTTATGAAATCAAGGTCTGCTTCAAGGGGAATCTATGAAAATATTGTTCCTCCCAAAAGACACATACAGGGGCTTTTAATTGTTACTTTCTTTTGTTTTTTACATCCTCAAGTCCATAAAGATGGAAATAATGTGTGGAAAGGAAAAGAGAACTTTTCTGGCTCCAACTAAAATACCAGCTGAGCAGCTGCAATATTGTAATTATAATAATTTGCATTTCAGTGATGTCTAGAATCCTCTGATAATACCACAACTTCATGGTGCTAGATGCAGTACGTAATGCAGCTGAAGACAATGGGTGGCCAGCAGTGTTTCAAAATGAGATCAAAAAAACCCAACAAGGCAACATAAAGCTAAAAGCCAAATCTGAGAAAAAATTGGTTTTTGTATCACATCAGAAAAGGAGGGGTAGGATTATTAAGGAAGTGATTCTAATTATTTATTAGCTAGCACTTAAGGATAATGTAGCAACATTAAGTAAACAACAGCCTCTGGATACAACCTCATTGAAGTCGTCTGTTTGTCAGCAGCCAGAGTCTCAAGTTAATAATCATGGTTCACAAATATACACACCCATAGCTCAATCCCTCTGTGGATGTGTGTGTGTATTTCTCTCTACCCATTTAGTTTCTGATAAATGCTGCCTCCGAACCAACCAGAGCCAGAGACAAGACAGCTTTTGTTCAAACCAGTGCCAATAATCTTAATTAAATGTCTTCAACTTCTGTTTATGAAATCCTACTCAGTTCATCATGTTGCTGCCCTCATTTAAACATATGCTTGTAATTTTTATAATACATAGAAAGTCATGGGCTCGGTAAAAAGTAAATAAAAAAAAACCATAATGCTGAGCTATCTATATATTTAAATGTAAAACTGAAGGATTGCCTTGAAAAGGGCGTATTCACTCAAAAATGACAAACATTTACCTCTTTATACAGTTTATCTGCTGAACTTGTTTAAGAATGTTTCTGGCTTTTTTAACCAATTTTAAGTCCTGAGGACCTACATGATTTCTAAAGTCTTGCTGCTCTTTAAATCTGCTTTAACTAACTTTGCAAACTTGGGTCTCTCCTGGGCTTCAATTGTCTGACCACTGAATTAATGTTATCTTTTGGATTAATGTTATCCTTAGGGATGACATTTACAGTGGTGTCTAAGGCAGGCAAGTGTCAAAGAGCTCTTAAATGTCAAAGAAAATATTTTTTTTTTAATAGCCTGAATGATAAACTGTAAATTAAGCTCTATTATTGTAGGCAGCCAAGCTTGCATATGTTGGCTGGATCAAGTGAGTTCCTGCTGTAATGTCAGTACATGCAAGACAGATTAAGCATAATTATGGGTGGTATGGAGAAGGTGAATAACAAACTATTCTCATAGTTTTTACCAATTTACCACATCTTTAGTGTTTAATTATATTTTGTGCAATAAGGAAATAGATTTTATTTTTTGTTACATAACTTTCATGTCTATAAATGTTGAAATGGTTTTAAAAGAGAAAGAAATTTTTTTAAAAACCATACCTTTTCAAGGTAACATATAGAAAGGTATCATTTCTCCCAAAGCAAATCCCTAGTCTAAAAATTTTGGAGGCCAGAAGAGTACTGGGGTCAAGTGCCTTTCAATGACTGACATGTTTTTTACCAAACATCTACTGTTGACTGTATTGGAGACATCTGCCAAGTCAGGCCATCCTGTTAAGCTCTTATATTCTTTTTTTTTTACCACGGTTATGAATCTATTCTGAGATTAAACAGAGTTACAGCAGTTATATAAGGAAGTGATAGGTGACTGCAGACTCATTTTTAAGAGCTTGTAAGTAGACAGAATTTTCAGAAGATTCAGAATTTGCTAAAGTTTTTTTTCTTCCATCAGAAATGTGGACAAATTCAATCTCTTTTCTTTAAAATAGTCTAAGTAACTTTTTTTTTTCTTGCAGACACCTAAGAGCAATCATTTGCAGACCTAGAACTGGGTCATTTTTGATTCTTGACATTCTCTCCATAAACATGAGACATCTTTCCTAAGGCAAAAAACATCTCAGGTTCCTCTCTTATATATCTGAGTGAACTTGTTTAATTAAATACTATGTTGTAAAATAAATAAAACCTCCCCAAGAACAAAACTTGTAAAGCAGCATTAAAAAGCTAGCTCCATGCAAGTAATTTCCTATATGAGTTTGGGGAAAAGGGATGGAAGTGACTAGAATTAGATTTATAATGAGACACGAGTTGCACTTTGGTAGTGTAGTCACCATTTCATGTCCATCCTAATGGGGTGAGTCAGTGCCTGGGTTGCACTATTTGCTGTCAAATAATGAATATGTATCTATAATAGCATGGAAAGGGTTTGATTTCCATTTATTTGGGATTTTTCTTCTGGTTTTGGAAGCCTGTTTCATTAAAATTTTTTATATCATTTATGTAGTCAGGATTGCATAAACAACAAAGAATTCATATTAAAAAAAAAAAAAACAACTGAACAACAACAACAACAAAGAAAACCCCCACAACTAAAACAAAACAAACAGAGAAAAACCAACCAATCAACCAAAAAATGCCACACGAAAAAAAAAAAAAAACCAAACAAAACCAAAACCAAACTACAAACCAAACCAAAAACAAAAAACAAACCAAGCCAATGGAAAAAAAAATTAAAAAAAGATTAAACCCAAAGCAAAATAAATCAAAACACCCCTCTGAGGTACTAAAATAGCAACTTAAATCCACTTTTGCTCCAAAACAAATTCCACTCCTTCATATTCCACTCTCAAAATTTTCTTTCTGTTTGTGACTAAAGCTCAGTGCAGAATGTGTGCAAGCTCTGAAATTCAGTGATGGATTCCTCTTAGTCACCTGACTGAAAATTAAAGGGATGTAAACACATCATTCACAGGAATAAAACACAGGTAGTATTGCCTAGGAGTAATGGCTTGCCAGTAACCTCAAACTCTTAGTAAAGAGGCTAA
The DNA here is from genome assembly GCF_027887145.1 of Ammospiza caudacuta. Lineage (NCBI taxonomy): Eukaryota > Metazoa > Chordata > Aves > Passeriformes > Passerellidae > Ammospiza > Ammospiza caudacuta. The sequence continues at coordinate 81,462,699 of NC_080632.1, read as the reverse complement.
GAGAGACGTCTAGATTTTAATTAAATTCTTGGTCAGAGAGCAACAATTGCATAGTTACAGTCACTTGTCCATTGAAATAAGTGAAATATAAATATTGCTATGAATATATATTCTTTTTTTATCTATCTTTTGAGGTTCGTGAGAGTGCTGAGGCACTGGCCCATAGGTTTTCCAGAGAAGCTGAGGCTGCCCCATCCCTGGAAGTGTCCAAGGCCAGGCTAGATGGGGCTTGGAGCAACCTCAGGTAGTGGAAGATGTCCCTGACCATGGCAGAGGATTAAAACAAGATGCTTTTAAGGACCCTTCAGATCCAATCCATTCTGAAATTCTGTGATTCCATTTATATCATAGAAGCATATGAAGTGTTTATTTAAGTTAACTCACTTCAAATATATTTTCAATATCCCACTTCCAAATTGTTCCTTTTTTTCCCCCCTTTTAACGGACCTATCATTTCTTATCTGTAAACCAGTATTGATAATCCTGCTTTGCACAGCTAAATGTATTTATTAATATATAGATACAGACTATTTCAAGCTGTGTAGGTAGTTCTGTTTGTCACCATTTCATCTCTCCTGGCTCTTCTACAGCTTCACACCCCACTACACTAGAAATCCTCTCAGACACTATTTCATTGGCATCTTATGGCCTGAAAAAAACAGGGAAATTCTATTATTTTAAGAAGCTGAGGTATGAAAAGATGAAAGACAACTGATGAAGGGTACACAAAGTTTGGAAAGACCAGGAAATGGCATTCTTATTGTTAATGGCCATCTTTGTTCTTTTATCCCCCATATGATTCTTCATTAGATCACAGAATAATGTAGCCTTAAGAGATTTCAAGAGGTTGGATGGGCTGGCTCTGTGGCCCAGTGCCAAATCCAGTCTAAGGAATTTAGAAATTCTTTCAGAGTTGGAACTCCCACCATTTCTGTATGAAACTGTACTCTTGCCCCTAACTAGCCTCACCATTGGGAAAGCTTCTTATCTCAAAGCCGGTATCTCCCCTGCAGCAATTTAAATGAGCAACTTCTTGTTCTGTCTGTCACAACAGGAAGGGATTATTTCCAGCTTCTGTAGGACTTGACAGTGTTATCGCACCCCAAAGACAGATTTCTAAGCTCTCCAATAATTTCTTCTTCCAAAATCTCTACAGATGGTGGATCTATTTCTTGAAGTGTGTTACTGAAAACAAGGTGAAAGACTGAGCTAAACTGCAAACTTCTGTGTTACCGAGAGAAAATCACCTACCTTTCTTTCTGATTTTTTTCTGGACACAATGCATTATGAGCAGATGTGGAAATCATAAGATTAATATATTTTTTTTCACACAGTTGGCACAAATTTCTAATATATTTATTTTTTATTGCTTCATTTTTCATATTTCATTTAATTTCTTGCCAAAATACTAACTACAAATTTGGTGTATTTTGTAATGGAAAGCAGCTGTTGTAACTTTTAAGGTAAATTATTATTTTTTTAAAAATGTAGTTTAGAAAGATGGAAACCTCCTTGACTTTTTCTTTCATTTGTTTCTTTTTTTTTTTTCCTACTAGGAAGTGCATTTCACAAAAAATATTATTGCAAATCTGAAGCATAAAAGACCTTCTTTATATTAGAAAAATTGCTCAAAAATATTCTTCGTATTTCTTTATATTTGCAGTATTTTTCCTTTCCATAAATGTATGTTCTAGGTGAAAGCGATATTTGAAAAAGTATATTTGAAAATGTGATTAAAATATTTTTTTTAAATATAGGGATTTCTGAGAACAAACATTACAAACACTTTTATTTTGCTTTGTTTTGTTTTACATTCTACTTGACCTTGCTTATTTGTGGTCTTAAAAGGAGAAAAAAAATCAAACCAACAAATACTACATTTTTTGATGTTCATTTTTATGGCCTTCAACAAAACCCTGGCAGCCAAGTGTGTATTCAAGAAACAACTTTGCAGTTGTTCAGGGTCACAGCAGATCAATTAATCTGAAATTAAATCCCAGTCATCCATTCACAGCAACACTGTAAAACGTACACAACATTTCTTAGCCTTGTCCATCAGTCCCCACTTCATTGCAGAGCTGGTCAGTCGTGCCCAGGAACGGTCTCTGCAGAGAGAGCTGGACTCTGGGGACAAATTGAGGAGGGTATTTTGGGAGCTACAATCTGTATTTTCTCCTTGTTTTTAACATTTTCCACACATGACAGCTGGAGAGCTACAGAGAAAGCCCGCATTGAAGGAAGGCTCCCAGTTGGGTGGCTGTCAGAGGAGGGCAGGAGAGATGGAGAGAATGGGGTTTTTTCTTCCAAAAAATCTGACATAGATACTGCTGTTGACATGGATTTTGGCTTGGTTTCACCCTGGCTAGCCAAGGGAACCCAGCAGATTCCAGAGTTAGAAGTCCAGCCACAGTAGGCTGCCTCCATAATCGATGAAAAGAAATAGAAGCCTCTCAAGGTTGGGCTGTCTCATGCAGGGACTGCAAAGCTTTTCTGTCTTTCCAGTGACAGTGGAAAAAACCTAAAGTAATTGTATATATTGCAGATATGGTTTTTGCTATATCTGTGGAGTGTAATCTGGGTCTTAATATGCCACTTACTCAGACAGCAAAATGCTGATGAACTAAACAAGTCTTCAGAAGAAACTAGAAGCGTGTTTACCACAAAAATGCAGTTTTAAGCTGCAGTTTCTATATTTTTTTTGTTTGCTTGTTTTTCTTCATGTTGCACATCTCTCAGACATAAAAAAATATTTTGCCTTACAGTTTTAATGAAAGATTGAACAACTTGTTAACCTGTATTTATATGTCAAACAGAATTAAAAGCTATGGAATTAACACAACCATCTTCTTCAGCCTGCTGGTCTTGAGTTGTCTACTCTAGCACTTTTTAGGAAAAGAATGGAAGTCAAAGAAGCTTCTTTCATTCACCCTGCCCTCTGAAACACCGAAAACAAATGGAACCAACTTTTTAATTTTCAAAAATGCAGTTGTTGTCCTCAGGCCTTTGCTGGCCAAGCACATGATGAAATCAGAACCTCCCTCTTAATGTTTTATTTTGTTCCAGTTTTATGCTCATCATCACACAGTCCCAATTTTCTTCAGGCTTTTGAACAGTGTTGGAAAGTGGTCACAAATAATGGAAAAAAACTGTCATAAAATTTTTATTCGGAATTCCAGGAAGGAAAACAATTGTAAAAATCCCAGAGAAAACATATCCTTTATTTCTCTTCCCCAGTATTTTATGCTTTTATAAAATTTGGAGAGTATTCTTTTTTTGTTTGTTTGTTTGTTCCTTCCTTTTATTGCAAGGATCAAAACAAAAGCTCATTGAAAATTATTTTTTAAGAGATTTTTGGATTCTATATAAAAATCAATATTAACAAGAAAAATTATTCTTACTGCAAATCTAGCTCTAAATAAAGACAAACCACAGCCAAAGTCTGCATCTTGAAACCTTCTCAAACTTCTTTGGATGCTGTGCAAGTATATTCTAGTGGAAATTCAGCAGGATTTTCTCCTTGACCCTGATGCATTGGGAAATTGTAGATTTTCATGCACATAGCCTGAGAAGTTGCTCCCCATCAGCAAATGCAAGAAACAAGAACCAGAAAGAGTAAAGGTTACTTCTTTTCTCTCAAATGCCCTCATATGCAGCAGTGCACTCCAAATACTTGATTTCTTTGTGCAGGTTCATGTCTCTGTGCAAACCTCACTGTTCTTGCACCATAATGATGTTGAAATGATGGCTCAGTGCAGACTGAAGAGAAGAAGGAAAGTGAGGGGAGAGAGAAGATCTAAAGGTGGAAGGGGGAGGATTTATCATTTGTTTCACATACCCTAGGCTCAATTAACACATCTTGAGGATTCCTATTATACTGCCAACAAAAACTTAATGCAGAAGTTATGCATTTTACCTTTTATCTCAATTGTGTTGCATGAGTCTGGCAAAGTTGAAAAGCTGCTAATTTAGTAGTCAGCAGTGTCAAATAAAATTTCTAAACTGTATGTCTATAAAAGAACATCTTGCAATAAGATGCAAAAGAGCATCTATGCAATAAGGCATAGCAAATATGCTTGCAAAACAGTTCAGTCAGCAAACCTGTTTTAGGTTTTGAAATATTTGGCAATGACATTTATTAGAACAAAACTATAATATATCAGTGATATAAAGAGCTGTCTCTTCATCACTGGTGCTTTATTGTAGGTACTAATTTTGTGCAAAATCCTTTAGAATCTTTGCAAAACACCTGCTGAACTTAAAGAAATATGGTTACTGCTTGTGCTGAGACAGATGTAGCTTAATCACATAATACTGAATTTGACTTTTCAGTGCCTCACAATAAATGAACTGAACCAGTTCATTCATACCAGTGCAGGAGATTTAAATCTTGTTTCAATTTGAATATCACGTTTGCTGACTGGAGGGTCTAAGCTGCAGCCAGCTTCCCCAGGTATCCAACATTACACAGAACACTTCTGTTAAAGAACCTGTATCTCTAGTTTAATTTTAAAAAGAAAAAAAAAAAAAGAAAAAAAAGAAAAAACCCTCAGAGAGTATACTTTAAAAGGTTGAAATTCTTTGTAGATTATTTTAGTTTCCGTTACTTCCTTGCCTGTTTCAATCTAGCCAGTATTGACCTTTCCTCTAGCTGTATTGTTTCCTTTAGGCACTCTTTGTCAGTTTTTTGTTTTTTGTTTTTTTGTTTTTTGGTTTTTTTTTTTTTTTTTTGATATTTGAAGGCTCCATGTGTAAAAGAAATTTGTTCTGGAGGCAGCTAATTTGAACATCTTGACCTGAGAATGGAATAAGACAGGCTGTTTTCTTACTGTGTCATCAGCTGTACATGATTGTTTTTATGCATTGACTGATTTTTGGTGGTAGAATAAGACAATTTCTATGAATTTCAGTCACCATGTAGTGTCCAGGTTGAGATTCAAACTTGCTTAGTCTTTTCACTGTTGTGCTTATGGATAAGGGAGATTCTGAGAATATGTACACATATACTTCTGAGTGTAACAGTTTTTTGTGTGTGACTGTATATGCTTGTAAAAGAATGCCTAATAGTCCAGCTATGCATACATATATTCATAAAATGGTTTGAGTTGGAAGACCCTAAAAATCCTCTAGTTCTGACCCCCAAAGTTGACACACAATACAGAGAAGCACACAACCCAGCACAGAGCACACAATTTCAAACACATGGGTACCCATAAACATATTTATAGAATATGTATGTTACATTTTACAGTGCACATATTTTTGTCTCCCTCTGTTGAGTCTTATTTACACTGTAATGTTAAATAATAGTACTTTAATTTTACTTCTTCAGATAAGCTGTGTGCTTCATAAAAAAGCATAAAACAATGAAAGCTCATGAATATTTATATCAATGGTTACATAGCATTACAGTTATAATCTCTGGAACTGGTTCTCACCGGTTCAGAATTAATTATCAAGTTCAGTTTTAATTGCATTCTTCTAAATTATAATGAAAAAAAAAAAAAAAAAAAAGGAAAAACCCCCATAATGAATTAGCTCCTGAGTACTCTGCTGGGCCTGGTATCTGAGACTGCTTTCTGTAACCCCATCCTTTATGGGTAATGATGAGCCAAAGACACATGATTCAGAGGCTCCTCTTGAAACCAACTTGCTTAAATGTTAATGTCTCTCCCACTTTAAAGATAAAATAAAAATTCTGTTTCTAGTTCCTTCAGCAGACATGTTGAACTGAATAGTCCTTTAAATAGCCTCTTTTTTTCTCTTTAGCTAGTTTTGATATATGATTGCATGCTACATTACATACTAAATATATTTCAGTAGTGTTGGCTGAAAAAAGTCTGGGGGAAAACTAACTTTCTGGAGAGAAAGCTCTTGCCATTTAAGCTCTGTCTGTGAGTAGTTTTCTGCATTAAACTCCAAAGGATCTCCAATTGTCTTTAATTCAATAGAATTTTTATCTAATTCTTAATGAAACAAAAAGTCTCTATTAAATCCCTCTATATAAAAGACAAAACATACAAACCGACAAGATTTTAAGGGGTTTTTAGATGGAATGGGGCATCTGGAGCACAGCTCCTCCCAGGTCCTGGTCAGATGCCTCCCCAAGGCATCTGATAAATGTGGGAGTCCTGTGGCCTCAGCTCTCCCTTTTCTTTCTCTCTTCCCATCCACACTCAACCACAGCAAAGGTATACCCCATCCTCAAACAACACTTCCAAGCAGCTTAGAGCAGTGCCACAACCTAATGAGCTGAATTTCAGCCCTGTGCTTTATCTCCTCATCCTCCTCCTGTTTAGGGACGGCTCATAGTGTCCTTCTTCCTTTGAGTCATCAGCACTGGCTTGCACACATGTAAAAAATAGTAAAAATCAAATGCTTTTTTAGTTCTCTCTGGTTCAGTCATCCAAAGATCCTACGGCCTGTTTCCCAGCTGTGTAATCACAGAAAGTTTTCTACTCTCATCATTTCTTGCAGATGAAGGTCCTGACAGCACCTCAAGCTATTACCCTGTTCAGGCCGAGTGTGAAATGGAAGATTCAGTATTCATACTCCCTGTGTATAGTTGCTGATCTGTATCCAAAAGTCTTGCAAATGATCTGAGCTCAAGTCCATCTTTTAAAGAAAAGAAAAGGAGGGGGAGAAAAAAAAAGGAAAAAAAGAAAAAAACAGAAAAAACCCCCAAAATATTATGAAATAAAAGCAGGGAAAATTCTGGATCTTTACTCTCAGGTGCCTGTTTACTTTTCAAAGTCAAATCCTACTCAAGAGGAGTCGCATTCCCTCCTGCCTGAATAAAGGGAAATTATATCATTTAAGCATTAGCAACTGTTTTTGGAGATAAATCTGGAGATTTGTTCCCAGGATGTACACGAGACATTTCACTCACTCAGCTGCTCAATAGGCAAACAGTGAAACCAGGTGCCTAACTCTGAGCATATGAATAACACATTGATTTAATCATGATTCCTCTGGCTTATGGGATACCTGTTCAATCCCTGCATAGAAAAGGATCTAAATTATAAACAGTGGAGGAAGCACTAGTCAGTTTTCAGTTTTAAGATAATTTGAAGGAAGCTGAACATGAGATTATATATTAAAATTCAGATCTGTATAAAAATACCAAAAAAACCCCATTCTTGCTGAAAAGAGCATCACCTCTGAGTTTGTTAGAGAGAAAGAAGGAGAAAAGTAAATAGAAAAAAAATAACAGTTTTTGGCAGATTCCACTGATGAGAAAAATAACCCGGAGAAAAGCCCCAAACCACCCACCTAAATGTCTCAATTAGGTACCATGAGAGATAACCAAAAGACCTGTTACCCTGGAAATAGTCTGGCAAAAGAGAATTAGAAACAGCATCAATATCTACTTGTTACTGCAACCTAATGATCTGAAGAAAAAACAGGCTATGACACTTCCTTATTCCTACCAAAAAAGCACAGTAATATTTGTTTCAAACTGCCCTCTAATATATTCACTTTCTCTCCCTAAAATATTACCTATTTTCTCCCTAATTTTAGATCACTCAGGCTGCTTATTTTTGTTGGATTTTCTGGTTGTTTGTGCAACGTAAGGTGCCCTTTAGAGAAAGATAGAGATATTTTTTAATATTCATGCAGAAGCACTTGTTGCACATATAGCTTAATAGGACTTTTTTCTAACTGTCTAAAGTTCCCAGGCACTACCACAGCAAAAAGAACAGCCACAAAATTGGAAAGATGGGAAAAGAAAGTATTAAAGAAAGAGTGAAAGAAAAGTCCAGGCTAAAACTATACTTGAAGTGGGATATAGGTAAGTTGTGTCCAAGGAAGAATCAATAAAGGCAATCATGTACAATCAACACTTATGTGGATTTAAGTCACGTGGCTCTAAAGCTTAAAATAGAGATGCATTACAGCAGATGGCAGCTTGTGGAGAAAAAAAACATAGGTGCAAGAAATGCTGTCCTTTGAGGACATTTCATAGAGGTGTTATTGGCAGGGAGAATATGATTTTTTTTGCCTTTCACCCAGAAGTAAGACAGGTAAGTTTTTGAGAAAATCATAGTCCAAGACAGTTTTAAGGGGCTGTATGAGCAAGGAATTTCAGAGATGTTTAAGTGCATTTATATGCAGTATGGCTGAATGAAGAGGAAAAAAAAGAGGGTTGAAGGCCTTCTGTCAAGCAGTTCTCCTTCCTTTCTTTTCCTTTCTTCTTTTTTTTCCACCTTCCTTTTACAGTCAATTTGCTGCAAGTTGGATCTTGAAAAGAACGCTCTGACATCTAGCAGTGTGGCTAACCTGTTAGGGAGCTTTTCAATATTTATATATTGTAACCCCTGATAAGACTGTCTTTTTCCAAATAAAGTCCTGCATCCCTCCCTGGGGACCTTTTAGAACATTTTTGTAATTTAAAGTCTGCATTCATCTTTATGTTTTGGTTTCTATTCAGTAACCATTTTTCTCTTTCTTTTTCTTTCTTTCTTTCTTTCTTTCTTTCTTTCTTTCTTTCTTTCTTTCTTTCTTTCTTTCTTTCTTTCTTTCTTTCTTTCTTTCTTTCTTTCTTTCTTTCTTTCTTTCTTTCTTTCTTTCTTTCTTTCTTTCTTTCTTTCTTTCTTTCTTTCTTTCTTTCTTTCTTTCTTTCTTTCTTTCTTTCTTTCTTTCTTTCTTTCTCTCTCTCTCTCTTTCTCTCTTTCTCTCTTTCTCTCTTTCTCTCTTTCTCTCTTTCTCTCTTTCTCTCTTTCTCTCTTTCTCTCTTTCTTCTCTTTCTTCTCTTTCTCTCTTTCTTCCTCCTTTCCTTCCTTTCTTTCATTCTTGATTTTCCATCTCCTCCATGGACTTACATCTGCCTATTTTCTTGCATTTTTAATTTGAAGAAAATAACCACATAGCTTCATTATGGTGGGTGAAGTGGGTGTGACTAGCAGCCACCTCCTCTTGGAGATAATGGGTGAACAATTAAATGGTCCTTTCCTAGGAAGCAGCTGAAACAATGGGAGCCACAACAGGTCACACACAAAATAAATCAGAAATGTGGACCTTGTGGGTGGAAAAATTCATAGTGCTCTGAATCAGAATACAGCAATGGTGAAGAAGGAGGAAGGGTGAATTTGTCTGCAGCTGTTCAGAAAGAAAAAGGGGTGGGAATGAAAGGTTGAAAGGGCAGAAGCAGAAATAGAAGTAATAGAAAAGGGAAAGTCAGCAAGAAAAGGCCTGGATATCTGGGTAATTAAAAAATAAAAAAGGAAATAGAGCCAGAAAAGAAGGAGAAATATAACCATGCCCTGGTAAAAGAGAGGAACTATTAAAGGTTTTTCTGTGACTCCAGACTTTCTGTGTTCTGAAGTCAAACTTGTGCATACGTTCAGGTCAAACCACAGTGAAAAACTAACATCTTATTCCGTATGGTCTTTGGAGTTAAGCAAGGTTCAGACCCTGTCTGGTTTTTTCCATATCTATCCTTATGAATTGTTTGGGTGAGAAAAATATAATCTTCATGTCTTTTCAGAGGACGGATATATGGGCTTCTAGCTATGCTGTAATTCAGTATTTTTTTTTTCAGAGACCAGTGCTGTGTGGATGGGATGGTCTCTTATGCCTGTGACAAGAGGAAGGGAAACCAAGCATCTGAATTCACATGGAAAAATTCTCATTGTGGGTAGGTCCGTCTGAGCTTCTCTGTTAACAAGGGACATTGAAAACACAAAATTATTTTTGAAAATGCAGGGACTTTATGTATTAGAGATGTAAAATTAAAGAGGACTTTCTTAGCCACTAAGGTAAATTCCTTCGTTTCCTTTGTTGTTCTCTCAATCAAATTGATAAAAATCCTCATGAACTGCTAAACAGGTTTGTCTGGGCTTGTTAGCTGCCCTGGTCTGGTTGAGACAGGTTTTCTCTGCTCTGATGGTTTGGAACTGTTCAGTCTTCTGTCTTGCTAGTTTTTCAAGTTTTATCAATAAACCAAATGGAAGCATTGCCTCTTTTGTTCTCCCCATGAATTTTCCAGAGATGAACAGAAACAGAAACTTTTCATTTTGAGTGTGAATGTAATTTTGCCATTTCATGTATACTGCATATCATTTTTCTGTCCCTATATCAGATAGCTTATTTTTCTTTCTTTGTTATGTTAAATGAGAAATTGCTCAATTTTGTCACTGGGAAAGTAACAGCCCGTGTTAATTTCTGACAACCAGCTGGTATTTAGTTTTGGCTGATATGCACTATATTTCTTTGGCTACACTGAAATTCAAAATACATTAGAAACTAGGAAGAAAGAAAAGAAAAGAAAAGAAAAGAAAAGAAAAGAAAAGAAAAGAAAAGAAAAGAAAAGAAAAGAAAAGAAAAGAAAAGAAAAGAAAAGAAAAGAAAAGAAAAGAAAAGAAAAGAAAAGAAAAGAAAAGAAAAGAAAAGAAAAGAAGAAAAGAAAAGAAAAGAAAAGAAAAGAGAAAAGGATCACACAGAGCAAAACAAAAGAAAAACTTTCCGGCAAATTATAAAGGAGAGTTCTAATAGTACATGGCATAAATGACAATATCCAAAAGCGATTTGTAGTGTCTCAAGTCATTTCCCCTCAAAAAGAAAAAATCAATGTAAAATATTAAAAATTAAGTAAGAGGTCCTATTCACCCAACCTTCAACTTTTGTTTGCTTTTTTTTTTCTCTGATGTTTTTAATTGAGATTTTTTTGCTCCTCAAATGGAAAAAAAAATGTCATTGCTTTCTTTGAGTTTTTTTTATTTCAGAATTTTTTTCTTCCTGTTCCTCACTTCCCTCTTATCTGTATTAGGAAGAATTGATATTAGGGATGGAAAGTGAGGAAAAGTAAATATTAGGAGAGCACCAGTGGGAGGAAAATGGAAAGTCACTCATATTATTTTGTTTTTCACCAACCCCTCCAAGATGTCACTCTCTTCACATCACATAGCTCAAAACAAGAAGCAGGCCCAAAACCATTATTTTAAACACAAAAGTTACAAAAAAGACACACAAAAGACACACAAAATGCTATGAAAAAGAAAATGCAGTATTTCATTTTATTACCACAAATGCCCAAATGTTGGGAATAGGTTAACATAGGTTAGCAGCTCTGTGACTGATAGAAGAGATGCCACACACCAGCTTAGAACACTCTGGCAGGGGTTTTCAGAGCAAAACCCTTAAAGAAGGGTCGTTTCCTTTACATTTGAAGAGCAATTTGTTATTAGCTCCTCTGCACAATATGGAATCAATGTCTCTATCTCCTTCGGACCTTTGGACAAGCCCTGGAGTTGATACTTTGGACATTCCTCCTTCACAGGAACAGGAGCAAGGTATGCAGGGAGTCCCTAGAGGTAGGCTTTTTCTTCAAGTGAAGCATTTTGCACTTCTACCCCTCTGCAACAAGAATGAGACGTGTTTCTATTTCCCTGCTATTTGAAAAGACACTAATTCACAGTGCATTCCCCCTCCCCACTCACCCCTTTACCAGGAGAGTGATAGATTTATCGAGCCCGGTCTTCATCTGGTGTAAACTGGCATTGCTGCATTGATTCCTGTGGGCCTGCCTTGATTTATGCCAGTTGAGGATCTGGTCCATTTTCCTGATATTTGAACATCAATCCTTGCATCTCCTTTTCCCATCCGTAGGCTTTTTCTGTCACGCTTCTGAGAAGAAAACGCAAATGAGTTAAGGGGCTGTCACCAGCCCAGGGAAGAATTTGCTATTCTTTCTTTGTGACTAGGGTCTCTCCTGTTAATTTCCATGGCAGGTCCCTCTCAAGTTTCTCCAAAACCTGTTACCATGTCCTCCTGAGGATGTCAGCTCCAGTTGCAGGCTGAAACATTAACAGGGGAAGTTATTAGCTATTCTCTTTACATACTGCCTTTCTTTATATCTGAATTAATAGAAGTATGAATGCTGGTCATCAAAAAGAAATAATGAGTTTTAGAAAGTGAAAATGACACTGACAAAAACAAAAGAAATCTGATCTCAGCAGAGGGGTCCATAGAGAAGAGGAACAAAGAGGTAGAAGATAAAAAAGAAAAATTGAGAACCTAAAAGGAAAAGAAAAGAAAGAAAGGGGGAAATAGAAGAAAAGAGAAGAAAAGGGATGCTTGGAATGAGAAAGAGCAAACGAGTTCTTCAGCAGAATTGAAAGCAGTCATGGTGCAGGCAGATGGAAGAGAAGTTATCAGATTTTAAAAGACATTTTTTTCTCCCTCCCCTTTGACTGAACAATATAAATACATGTTGTTAAACCTCGTTAATGGATGGTCTGTTTGCACATGTTCCTTTGATTATTCCAGCTGGACAGAAGACCACACGCTCTGAAGCAAAATGCCACAGAAGGACAATGTCCTATACCCACCCAAAGCCTGAACAGCCCCCTTCCACCCTTCCCCGCACAGCCCAAAAATCCTGCCCACCACAGCAATCAAAACCAGTGCTGGGAATCAGGTGTGCATTTGCTGTGGCAAAACTGCTTCTATTTGAGGAAGGAGCACAAGAGCAAAGAGGGCAAAGGAAGAGTGGAGGGAGGGGAAAAAAAAAAAAAGCCAAACAAACAGAAAACCAAAATGAACTAAACAAAAAGAAACAAAAAAAAAAAAAAAAAAAAAAAACACACAAAACCAAAAAATTCCCCCCAAAAAACCCACAGAAAACAAACCTGCCAAGAAACCTTTTTACCCCTGTCTTTCTTGGTTTATAATTTATGAAGTCTGGTTACACCTTTCCCTAGGAAAAGGGTCTTTTTTATCACTCTTAATGCAGACACATCTTTTTTTTTTTTTTTTTGATCCCTTTTCCTCCATTCTGCTGATAAAATAAAAAAAGCTGAAAGGAGTAAATAATTAATGTGAATATTTTAACTATACTTATCTAACTGCATCTACTTTCCACAGTTTAAGTAATTGATTTCCTCAGCTTGAGGCCATACAGGCTCCTCTTAAAGCACTGTATCTCTTGTTTATTTGTTTGACACCTGCCTATCTGCTGTTTCAGGAAGTAGAGGCAGCTGGATTAGCAGTGCTGCTAATCATACAAGTGTTAAGGTTGGAAAAGAACTCTACAATCATTGAGTCCAACCATCAATCCAGCGCTGCCCTGTTACCACTAAACTATGTCTCTGAGTGCTACATCCATACATTTTCTAAACAATTCCAGGGATGGTGATTCCACCACTTCCATGGGCAGCCTTTTCCATTACTTGAATATCCTTTCAGTGAAGAAATGTTTCCTAATATCATTCAAATTCCTGCTTTGCCACAAGTCTTCTGGATGGTCACAGCTATGCCACTTACTCCCTCTGGTTTGAGTTTCTTCTTATCACAAATGTCATGGTGGTTTTCAGCCTTCTAGGGAAGAGAGGGAAGAAGTATAAAAATAATCTAGAAGTGAAAATGTACCACAGGGGTCCTTGATTTAAGGTTGTTTTATAGAACCAGCAATGACCATTGCACTTCTGAATAATATTCAGATATTCCCCTGGCAGACTTTGTCTATCTCCTTCTCTTCTGCGGTATTCAGAGTGGACATCTCTAACTCATATTTCATTATGTGATTAAAAACACTGGAATCATTTATGTGAAGACCAAATACGATAATGAAAGATTCTCAAGAAAATAGCAAACTATTGTTTTTGTACTACCTTGAGGCGCTACACTCCCTGTCTTAATATTTTACACCCTTATGCACTTTAGATTGATGCTGGGAACATTTCAAGCAGTGCAGCATGAAATTTCTGGTTCTTCCCTACTGGGGGATGATGGAAATTCATCCTGGAGGGCTTTCCATGTGTTGCTATCTATATCTCTGTCTCTGTCTATCACACCTTCGACTGCCCCTAAAGTCTTCAGCTTAAAAGGTGTCATGCTGTTAAAGTGTAAAACAGAGCCTATGAGTTTTTAAATCTTGGGTGGATTGTTTGCCATGGAGAAATAAGAATGCACTGCAATATATCTAAATATTTGAACCTTGAACCAAATTTATGGAGATATACCAGTGTGACATTCGAGACATCCAGAGACACTCAGCACTGTCTTTTCCATGGCCGTGGTTCCTTCATAATCCTGCTGGGTAATTGAAAGAGGACATTAATGAATCTTGAGTAGAGGTTATCTTGATTTTTTTTTTCTTTTTAAACTCTTCTTCACAAGCTATGAGATATTTCTTGTTTCTGAACCTACTAATTGATGCAAATTTGTGTGATATCCTCCTGGGAGTCACTTACCTTGTATCGCAGATGGTCTCCAGGGAGATACGGATCTCAGCTGCAGTCCTGTGAAGAACAGCTAAGTGAACCTCTGCTGTAGAAGAACTGTGATCAAGACACTCTATAATACAAAGAGAAAGAATCTCAGGACACCTGATACAAGCTGCACAGAATAATGAAATATGGAAAGGCAAAGTAACTAATGTAAATTATAAAAAATACACTCTTAAGACTGTTTGATACCTCTCTTTGAAGGTTTCAAATGAAAGGAGATAAAAGCTTGTTGGGAAAGTCTGCTTTTCAGTACGACAGATTTGGAAAAAAAATAGCTATTTTATTATAGTCTTTATCAAAAGTCTTCTTCAGAATTGTTGTCTGCAGTATATTAAAAAAATTAAAAATCCATAAACCTACACTCTTTTTGTACGATCAGGAATTGAACAGGTAAAATTAACTGGTGTTTTAGCAACCACAAATCATTATACTGATTTAAAAAAAATAAGCCCAAAGAAAACTAGTGTCCTTTTAATAAATGTTGAATTTTGAAGTAACTTTTCAAAATTTTAATATTTTAGATAAAATATATATATGACAGGGAGAGATTTTTTCTTCATTAAATACACCTTAATAAGCCTATGAAATATTTTTTATATAAAGTTAAAAAACAGTTTTTCTCTATTATTTGTCTATTTCAAATCAGAGAAAACAAATTTGCATAATCACAAATTAATTTAGTAGCCTCTGTCCCATGATGAGGCAGTGAACAGGAGCTATTGGGAATTCAGACCTTTTGACCCTGTGCTGGACTCTTTCATCACCAAGATAAATTATGCCCTTGAAAAACCTATCATTTAATCTCAAAACAATATGTACTGCAAAGACAAGAATTATGGTGATGGCTACATAGCTCTTATTTGATTTTGATAGGATTATTTAAATTTCATTTCAGTAACTACTGAAGAAGCTTTTCACAGGATGTCTTAGTGAGATGTTGGGTCTCAGTTTGCAAACAATGTTTCTGGCTTTTTCACGTTTGGTTTGAGTTGAGATCATCAAACAAGGCCAGCACTAACTTCTGACTTACTTCAAGATATGCGATAAATTATTATGTGTCACTTACTTAATCATCCTCAAGGGTGTTAATATTTTGTGACATGTCGAGAATGAGGAGGTGCTGTAACTCAGAAGTTGTCTTCTGTCACAGCTGTCAAGGAGGACATGAAATCTGGTCCCTGTGGTAAAATTTACTTATCTCCCTATCTAATTTAGGACCAACACTTTCAAATGCCATTCCTCTACTAGCCCAGAGAAGCATTGTGTTAATGAAGAAGTTAAGGAACAGGTTTTTCAGTCTCTATACACATCACCTGTGAATTTGGCCAGTGAATTAGGGTATGTTGTTGCATGAACCAGATCCTTTCCCTCCACCCTTTACATGAAAAGTCCATTTATCAGAACAAAAAAAAGGTCAGTTCTCATTTCTCCTCTTGCAACCAATGAGCTACAGATTACACTGACACCAAGACTGTCAACGTGGAAGAGAAATACAGCCAAGTGCAGTAGTATTACAAGTATTACACCTCCACAGACAATGAAGCAGCAGCAGTCTTTAAAATAAAATTATTACAAAGGGTTGTAAATATAGTCATTGTTCTTCCCCTTAGTAAAAGACTCATGGATCCAACCGTGGAATTATTAGGCACTTCAGTAAATATATATTTACTTTTTTTCCAGTCCTTTGTAACTCTTTGGCACAGCCTGTAGCAGAAAACAAGAGTGCACTTTATTTGCAAAGCAATTATATTTATTTCCAAAAAAATGCATTTCTTATAGAGCTATATTGTTGATGAATATTGTTGTAAATCTTATCAGCAAGACCTAATTTTAATTAAGGCAATTTTAGGCAATCAATGGCTGATCCAACCATTAGGTGCTAATGCCAAAAAAGGAATACAGAGGTTTCTTTTCCTGGAAAGTCATATTTGATGGATGGGAGGACTGCAGGTGCAAGATGTACTGGTGTTCCTCATTAAAAGATTACCAAAATTTCTCTGGTAAGGTCAGTCCAATTTGGCAAACAATTTTTGTGTGGTCAATAAGGAAAATTTGGTCAACATGAAAAATTTGGTCAACCTACATTGCAGCCCTAGTATAAGTGATCTCAGAATTATGGAAAACTTTGGGTTTGAAGGCACCTTAAAGATTATTCAGTGCCTCTGCAATGGGCAGAGTCTCTTTCCACTACACCAGGTTTCTCCAAGTCACCTCCAACCCGGCCTCAGACACTTCTAGGGATTTTCCGGTCACAGTTTCTCTGGGCAAGCAGTGCCAGGGACTCAGTACCCTCACAGGAAAGAATTAATTCCTAATATCTAATCTAAACCACTTAATTTGAATTTGAACCTGTTCCCCCTTGTTCTGTTACTCTGTGTCCTCATAAAAATTCCCTTTCCATTACTCTTGCAGATCCTGCAGGTACTGGCAGGTTCCAGAAGTCCTTCCCAGAGGCTTCTCCAGGCTGAACACAGAAATGGTCTCGGCCTATCTCCATAACAGTGGTTGTCCATCCCACAGATCATTTGGTGGCCTTCTCTGCACTCATTCCAGCAAGTCCATGCCTTTCTTAAGCTGGAAGATGTTCTAGTAAAGACTAAGGCAAAGCAAAATTGTTGAACAGCTCAGCAACTTCCACCCACTCAGTTCCAGGTAGTCAGGCCTCCAATTTCCTTCCAAAAAGGGCCTACATTTTCCCTGACTTTCATTTACCATCAATGTCCCTAGAGAAGTTTTTCTTGTTGCCCTTGACTGAATATTGTTCTAACTTTTATATGTCTTTTAATCTTAGTACAGGTCAAAGAAAAGTCCCAAATCTGTATGTTTTCCCAAGGCTTTCTGGGCATTAGGTTATGGTTCCACATTTTCTTGTCTACACACATCTCTATTCCAAACACATAAAAAATAATAGCAGGAGGTCAGAGGCCAATTATTATAATTAGTCACCAAGGTCAGAACTAGAAGTAAGGGGATGAAGCTGCAAGAAAGGGGAAATTTTAGTTAATGGTTAAAACAAACTTTATAACTACTAGGATAGCTAGATCCATGGAACAAACTGCCAAGGGAGGTCACATTGCTTTCACTGAGAAGCATTCAAGGACAGACTTAGAATCAGTCTCACAGCAATGTCTTAAGGAAAATTAATTCACTCCTACTATGAAGTACAAGCACAAGACATGCCACTCACTAGGGTCCCTGTTCCAACTCTAATGTTTTAGCACTGAATCTGTGCAAAATATCAGTAATTCTCTCTTCCTATAGAAAAGAAGTTTTAGGAGACAATGCTGCTAATGCATATATTTACTAATACTTTGTTAATGCTCCTAGCATGTCTGAGTGCCACCATATATAAGAGATTTTAAAGAATGTTAATAGTGATTCTGCCCAATATTTATTATTTTTATCCAGGCATCTCAAACCTCATTGCAAGCTTTGTGAAGCTCGATTAACCTATCAAACTTCACCACAGGAATATGTTGTACCCAGGTGGTTATTGTGACAAAAGCAGCTGTGTCATGAGAATTGAGGATTTATTTCTAAATCATAATAAATAGCTTGAAGCAGTGCCAAATTCAGGATTGAGTTGAAAAGGTTGAGAGAATCAGGGCAAATAGGTGCTATTTTAAAGGCAGATAGACAATTAACAGTGCACCCTGGATCCTCTGGGCCATGTCCTGAGAGCTGAGTTGGGCTTGAAGCAAAAAACCATATGGCTGAACTCCTCATGGTCACTTTTGTACTTGGTTAAATCTTGGGCCAAACAAAGCATTGCTGACAGTGTAATTTCTTTAGCTTTCTGAATAAAGGAAAACCTCTTTCCACAAAGAAAGCCCTAGGAGTTCCTTATATTAATTCCCACACTGAGTCCAAAATCTCTGTTTGAAGTAGGGAAAGAACAGCAAACCCATTTAAAGAACACCCTGAGATGGAAAATCTATCATCATCTTTGGTAAATAGCTCCCATGGTTAACAGCTTTACTGTTTAAATCTGTACTTTATTTTCAGTTTGAATTTCTGTAGCTTTAACAACTAGCCATTGAGCACTGCTGCAACATTGTCCACAATGTTCTTTATGTAGGTATTTACAGACTAATCAAATCTCCACATGTGCTTTACCTCTGCCAAGTCAAATCAAATGAAATACCACATTTGTATGGGGATGAGTAAGAAAAAAAATATCTGAACCCTGATGTGAAAAGACTGTACAAAGGATGAATAGCAGTTATAGCCATGTTTAAAAATTACTAATTCCTTGCATTGACCTTCTGTTTGTATAGTCAGTTTCAATTCTGGTTTTTCCCTGGATTTGTAATGGCACATTTGGTCCCAACTGTTTGCTTACACCCAGCTTACCAGTCAAGCAGTCTAGAGAGCTCTAAGTCAGTCATCCATTCTGCTCGTTATTTACTGCTGCACCAAAATTTATGTCATCTAAAAATGCTCTCAATAAATTATTTTCTACCTAATTTTTTCCCTATGTCCATGTTAAAACTGTTTAATCGTGATAGGTATGAACCATGACCTCACTGGAGTTCCAACAAAAGGAATTTTTGAGGGCTGATTGCACATTTTATGTGAAGTTTTGGAATCCAATACTCAGTATATTTTTTGATTGGCCAAAGTAATCTATATTAATTATTCAAACCAAGAGTATCAACTACCTCTTCCATTTATTCTTAGAAAAGTATTCTAACTTATTCTCACAAAAATATTCTTCAAATTGACCAACCTTTGTCTGGGACTTTGAAGCTTTTATCTGAGTATTAGTCTTTCCAAGTTATAATGACTAATGCATTAAAAATGAATTTAGTATATTTCATACTTCACAATGTCTGATCATAAAAAATCAGTTATTAGTGTGGTTTTATGTTTGTTTTTGGTTTTAGGGGTTTTTTTTTGTTTGTTTGTTTTGTTTTGCCTTTTTTTTTTTTTGTGGGAGAGGGGGGGGAGTTGTGTGAAAAATACCTTTTTTCAGTATCCTTCAAATGACTTTCGTTTCCCAGAACAAGTTAAGTGCACATGAGAAGCATGAAGAGTGTCAAAGGACACTTTTATTCTGGCTATTTCACAGCAGCTGTAGAAGTCAAGGAGGAAGTATCCAGAGAAAACAACTTAGGTAAGCACCAAAGTTAGATCATATAAAGGCAAGGTCTGGAAAATAAAGACTATGTAGACTATCCTTAGACCAGGAGGGGGAGAATTTACTCACTTCCCCTTCATTTTAAAAATTCTTGTCTTCTTTTTAGCCTGGAGCAGAGGAGATGGAGAGGGGTTCTGTGTCACTGTCTGGAGGGAGGATGCCAAGAGGATGGATCCAGGCTCTAGTCAGTGATGCCAAGCAATGGAATGTCAGAAACTGGCACATGGGAAGTTCCACGTGAACTTGAGGAAGAATCTCTTTAATGTGTGGGTGACTGAGCACTAGAACAGGTTGCCCAGAAAGGTTGTGGGGTCTCCTTCCTTGTGGAAACAAAGACATCTGTACACAATCCTGTGAAATGTGCTGCAGGGGGCCCTACTGGAGCAGGGAGGCTGGAGTGGATGAATTCCAGACCCTACCAACCATTAGTTCATTTACACCAAAAACAAAAAAAAAGAAAAAAAAAAAAAAGTTGCAACTTTTAACAAGTTTTAACTTTTAACTTTTTAACAATCTTAAAAACGTAGGTACAGCAACAATCTCAACAGAACAGTTATGCTAAAATTGAGAGACTGGACACTGATCAGCAATGTGACAATTGAACCCATTGCTGCACACAAAATGCTGTTGTAAATGTTCAAAAGACAGTGAAGGGAGAGAAGAGGAGGAAAAGAAAGAGGGGATATTCATTTTTATCACATTAGGATTGATTTAAAGATTGTTTGGGAGCTACTTTCATTTTCATTTTAATATTATTAGGAGATAGCAGCATGTAACAGGCTTTGACACTGAATGCTATGCTTTGCATCGGTTGCAGAAGATGCCTGGGGAAGCAGGGGGGAGCAGGGAGGAATTGATCAGGTTCCTTCTTTTTTCATATGGGAGGGAAAAGTTGTGTGACATTTACAAAGTCAACTGTCACCTGAACAACAGGCTGGAAGACAAGTTCCTGCATTTCAGGCTTTATGTCTTATTTTAACCCATACACAACCATTTTTCTTGGCCTGGAGTAAAAGGGAACATGTTACTTAAAGTTATGAAAAAAAGCTATTTCTACTTATTCATCCGTTATCTATCTCTTCTGTCATTTTATCTTCTTTCATTCAATGCTCTGCTGTCGTTCTTTCCACCTCAAACCTGTTGTCATCATGTTTTCAGTTGAAAGCAAGCATTCGTACCTGGACTTGCACGAACCTACCAGCCTCCAATAAAACCTTGCCAATAGTTGTTAAGACATTTTACAAATAACTCTAAAAAAGACATTTGAGATTTTTGACGTGTCTTATTTTGAGAGTTTGATTTTATTTTTTTTTTTTTTATGAGAATCTGACAAAGAGGGACATGGAATCTACTTACAGGTGTTAAATGGTGAAATAACAAACAGGAACTCCTGAATCCCAAATCTGGGCTTTACAGCACGGTTTGTCAGCATACAACATACCATTTGTGTTAGTAGTATGGTTTGGCTATGTGCTTTTAAGGACACTGTCTTTAAATTCTCCTTTTTATTTTTTTTCTTTGTTTGCAGACATTTCTTCATCCATTTAATCCTAAATCCCCGAACAACTATCCAGTGATAGACTGTTAAAATCTGATCAGGGTTACACTGCTTGAGGAGGAAAGAAGGTGACTAAGGATCACAGAATCATAGTATTGTTTAGGTTGGAAAGGACCTCTAAGGTCATTGAGGTAATACAGCACTGCCAAGTTGCCACTAAACCATGTCCTCAAATGACATATCCACACTTAAAAAAAAATAATTCCAGAGATGGTGACTCCACCATTTCCCTGAGCAGCCTGTTTCAATACATGACTACCCTTCAGGGAAGAAAAAATTTCTAATATAAAATCTTAATTTCCCCTGCCCAAGCTTGGGGCTGTTTCCTCTCATCTTGTCCCTCATTACCTGGGAGAACAAACTGACTTTCACCTATCTGCAATCACCTTTCAGATTAGATCTCTGAGATGGGTCTGTCAGAGCAGAAGACTATGGAAGAGCCTAAACCACTGAAGAACCAGCCCAGGTGTGATGTGTGTGTCAATGTGCAATACCTCACGTTCTCCTGTGAGTTTTAATTTCCTGCTCTTCGTGCCTTCGTAATGCAGACCCCGATGCTTCACCTGGAGGTCAGCTTGGGCTTTACTGTTTGAATTGAGTAGTGAAAATGTTGCTTCTTCCTCCCTCTGGAGTCTGCAGATTAGACAGGGGATGAAGGGAAGAATCTGGAATCTTTAGCTTATCATCATGGCCAGTTAAAATCTGAGAGAGGGCATAGTATTGATGGACCCAAAAATACATGGAAATGGCCACAGCTGGAATCTTCCGAATGGCATTAATCTTCTCTCCTTTCCTGAAATATGGCATCTAGGATAACAGATAGACTCATGACCCCTCACCAGAGCTGGTCTGCAGTGGCTTCTTGCTTTAAATGCGGAGCAGCTCCTTCAGTGACAGCACTGTGCATGGCAAACAGAATAAGAAATGAGTCAGTTTGCGGATCGATGGTACGTTTCCAGTTGCATCCCAGCCTGGGGGAACATGCATGTTTCTGCTAAAGTCAGACACCTTCCCAGAGGGAGCCTACATGTCTCATTCTCTCGTGGAAATCATAGGTCTCATCAGTGCAGTAATTCAGTATGTCTCAAATATTTCAGATTAGACAGGACAGCTATAATCTTTTTCTTTTTCTTCTTCCCCAGAGGAGGAAAATGGCTTTATTTGCTGAGCTGTGTCTATGTCTATTTGTCTACATGTGAAGAAATTATTGAGCTAGAGTTAAATTTTGCACTTGAGTTTGAATGTGATTTGTCTAAAAGCATGGCCAGACTAGAAGACAGCACAATTTGAAGGAACTCACTGGTCAGGCAAGATAGGAATAGAGGGAGCTATTATTGCATGAGAGCTGGATAGAAGGCTGACTTCTTCTCTTAATTATTTCTACGTAACCCAGATGCCTGGGAATAGTGGAGACCAGAAACAATCCATTGCTTTCAGCTGCTGGCAAGATTTATTTTCTCCAAGGTGGATAACTTTGTTAGCAGGTTGAATATTCATAATTGGGTTTACCATCTCACCCATTTACCTTGGTTTAAATAAGAATAATTTATTCTTTACGTAGGTAGGATTTGCTTGTAGGTATTAACTTCTTTACATAGGTAGGATTTGCTTGTAGGTATTATCAGAAGAGGAATATATGGTTGAAGCCATGAAGGTCTAGCCCTTGCAACAGAAGGGATCACAACCCACTGTTGTTGACTCCTAAATAAATAAGTTTTCTATGTTCTGACTTTGATTTAAATCCTGTTTCAATGGGCTCCTATCCTTAGCAATTTTCAGGTAGCTATTGTGTTTTATAATTTCAGGTACTTGGTTTTCTTTATCAGATGTGATCCCTGGGATCATAGCTCTGGGCTGTGCTTCCACTGCAGAGGGAATTGTAATTCCAGTGGATCAGTCAGGATAAAGTGTGTTGCCCTACCAGCTACTGCATACTGCACTAGCTTCAAAATCTGACCTAAGTACCTTGAGTAATTTGCTTTTAATTAAAATACCTGAAGAAAATCTCTGTGATCAGTATTAAACTGAGTGTGGTGGTAAGAATCATATCCTTAGCTCGAATGAGATCCAGCACCTGGCTGAGCAAAAACAAGCTCTGATTGAAGCTTCACCAGTGCAGAAATAGTTATGTCAAGTTTATGCTCTTGTAACCTAAACTGCAGTCTATCCATCTGACTTTATTCTTATAAGAGTCAATCCTCTTTACATTTACAGTTTAGATGACATCCTTCCCTTTGGATGACTTTGGTTCTGCACTGAATTATTACCTTTCAATGGAGCAGAATTAGCTCAGACTCTCTCCGTCAAAGTTCATTACTATTGTGTTGCAAACCTCATCTGCAGACACATCCAAGCAAATGTAATCATTTGTCCTCCTAGCACTCTGAATTTAAAACCCCTACAAATAATTATGATTGTGCTAAGTAACTAGAGCAAAGGCTGTTCAGGATAAGTTTTTACAGCTCTGGGTCGAATCTGTTGTAGGTGTAAATTGAGGAATAGAGTAAGACTTACACTAGCTAAAGAGTGCAGCAAATCTTGACAAGGAGTCTGGCTCCTAAGAGCAGGCACAAAAGCCTCAAGCCAGCTGTTGTGTCTGGTTTATGATGAACCACCACCACCTCTGATCAGAGAAGAGGGGCTGAGGTGTGCTGAGATGTGATGAGGTTTATTAACTGCAGGTGTAACATTCAAGCGTGTTGGCCCCAGAGGAACTTTACAGTCTGTGGTGACACCAGTGGGATTACAGCTGCAGTACATGTGGCCCTCCACCTTTCAGATCCATCATGTAAATACTGAATTTCATTTCTAGTAATGACACTTCAGGTAGACTGCTAAAATAGGTTGCCCACGTGGGAGGACCAGGAGATGTTTATAACTTCATGTCTCTGTTTCTTGCCCATGTTTTTCATGCTCTCTCCTCAGGACTGTGCACTTTCCATTTGCTGCTTTTCCCTGTAGTACAAATCTCTTCCCTCAATTTGCTCCCTTGAACCTCATTTTCTGCTATTTTAACTTCTACTCTTAGCACTATCTATGCTTCATCAATAAATCTCTCCTACTCATTTATCACTTTTGCTCTCTACCAAGAAGCCCTTTTCTAGTGTGACATCCCAGCACACTTAATCACAACATGGGCTAGGGAGATGCCTTCCTTCAGTGTGGTTGGCACAGCACAGAGAAAAATTTGTGGCCAACAATAAGCAGTAAACCAGATGATTATAATGATGGAATAGTATCTTTAGCACATCCAAGAGGTTTCAAACCTCTTCAGAACATTATTAAGGAATTTGTGAGGCTGAAGGTGGCACCTGGATTGTCAGACTCAGGTTCTATCTGCTCTGGAAGGTATTTGTTTTTAGAAAAGCCAAAAGCTAAACCTGCAGATTGCTACAAAGTGCCAAACATGTTTCCTCCCTTTTCCAGCTACTACATTAATTTGGGCCAATGGGGGACACAAAAAGACAGTTACAGATTCAATAGCCCTTGAATTTAACATGCCATTACATTCAGCACTTTGGGTTTCCTTCTTCTTTTAAATTACATGGCTGTATCAACTCAGTTACAGAGGAATTTTGGTTTGTACACCTTCTGAAACTCACTTTACATTGTTTTGCAAGAAAAAAGACAGAATGCACTCACACACACCCCAAAAAAGTTCATAGATCTGCATGCGCTTGTGCATAAGTGTGTCTTATCATCAGAGCTCTGGGCTGAAAAAGCTTCCCTTTGGCCTGGTTTATAACACATTTTACTGCTTATAACCCTTTTTACTATTTGAGAAAAATATGTTATGTATTGTATTTTCAAACAAAATCTCCAGCTCCAGGAGGTTTTCAATGGGTGATGTATACTCAACTGAATTTGGCACTCTCAACTCATTATTGCACACACATGAAAACTATTTAGAGATTTTCAGCAAAAAAAGCTAGCATTTATGAAAGACATTTCATTCATTATCTGGCATATTTGTAAATGAATAATGTATTGTATACAGTGCTGTATTCCATCAAACTGAAATAACAGAGACCATGCAGATTCTTAGCCACGCCTTCATTTATTAAAAAAAAAATAAAATTAAAAAATTCTTATTTACACAATCTGGAATTCACAAGGAGAAGAAACATCTGGATGTTTTGTGATAAAGTTCACATATACGAAAAAGTATATTTCTGTAATATTCAGGATCATTTAAAAAGGACAATGTTTATCTAAAACAACAAATATAAGTCAGGATCTACATCAAATGCCTTCCACTCCTCTTCAGATGCACTTTTGTCTCCTTTGTTTACCAGGGACTGAATTGTGCTGGAGCTGTGTGCAATAATCAGAGACATCTAGTGGCTGCCTGATAGACTGCAAACAAACATCATCGCATCCCTCTCTCCAGGAGCCTCAGACACACAAACAGCCACAGCTCTCCCCGTGTTCTAAGGATCCCTTTTCCCAGCCCTTTCAAATGGGACACCGGGGACTCGTGTAATTTCCCCACTGATGGAAATGCAGGTGATGCTTCAGAGGTACCTTCCTGTAGTTCTCTCCGGTGAAAATGCTCAGGGATCCTCTTTCACCTCCGTGGTCTGTGCTTTGCTTAATGTATTCCTGTCTAATCACTTACAGTGCACTTCTGCAAACAAACAATTAAAAATGAAAAGGCTACGCTGAAGCGATGGATGCTTGTTTTGACCCAGAAAAATAAAGCAGTGGAGGCATAAACTGTGTAGAAATTATAGGGCTAATGCTACTTCCAGAATCTCTGGTTTCCAGTTTTGTCTTACTTTGAAATTTCCCTGATATGTTGCTGCCTATGAGAAGAGAAAATCCAAACTGAGATTTTTCCCACTTTTTCTTCCCCTCATTCTTGCCCTGCCCTCTCCTCGACCCCAGAAACTGGCCAGCATTTTTGCCCAGGTTTTGTTGGGTTCTGAGGGTTTTTGTTGCTGTTGGTGATTTGTCTATATTTGTTTCCTTGGGGGCTTTACTAAGGAAATTTTCTTCTAAAAAACTGCAGTCTTCCTACCCTGACAGATGCTGATATAAACCTTTACGTTAAATATAAGTAACACTAAATATCATAATTTTCAATTCTGATTTCCACCTTCCTCACAGAAAATATGTTTGTGGCTGTTTTTTTGTTGGGTTTTTGTTTTTTTTTTTTTTTTTTAGTTTTACAGGTGCTTATGTTAAAAAATAACAAATTACTTTAATCAGTTTGTTGTTTGGTGAAAAAAAAAAATAACAAACCACATGCAGAGGAATTGTTTAGAAATTATCTTACAGGGAATTTTCTTCTTTCTTCCTAAAGAGTTATTTTTGCAATGGACCTGTAATCAGGAAACAAGTGATGGTCCCTTTTTCATGAGACGTTCCTACATCTATAGAGGAAAAAAACCAGACAAAGCTCCAGAGAAAGTGGTGTCTGGAGAGAGGAGAAGCTCCTTGTTTGAAGCAGCTGGCACAGTCACACCATAAGTTTCCATCTAGTTAAATCCCTGCCTTCCCTTAAAGCAAACAAACTCCAAAATCACCCAGAACAAACACACTCCAGTCCAAACCAAGTCAAGGCAGCAAGCAAACACACAATAGAAAACACCAGGCAATTAGACTTCTAAAGTCAGTTTAAACACAGGCACAGCAGATCAGCAAACACTTCCTTCCTCTTGTGGAAAACAAACAGGAGAGGCAACCACTCTGCTCGGGCTGGCAGCCCTGAACCCCACATCCCCAGGGGAAGGAGGGTCGTGTCTCTCCCATGACATATTGTTCTCTCTTTGTCTGGTTTCCTGACTGGGAAAGAAAATATTGATGATATTTTGCTAATTAGAGTTGTCTATATGCTTTTCTTATTGTCGTTGTGTTATGTAATTATATTTTATTGGGCGGTTGGGGTAGGAAACAGTTTGGCAAAATAAGATATGGAGTGGGCAGGATCAGCTGGTTGACCATGAGACAAGAATGTGTTCCGGCAGCAAAGAAGGTCAGCAGTGTCCTGGGCTGCACTAGACAGAGAAAGAGGGTTAAAGAAAGAGATCCTTCTCTGCTCAACACTAGTGAGACACCTCTGAAGAGCTCTTCATCAGGACATGAGAGACATGGGTACATCACAGTCCAGCAAAGCACCACCCAGACGGTCAGGGGTCTGGAGAACAATGTGAACACAGAGAGGCTGATGGAGATGATGTCTGTTCACCCTGGAGAGAAGACAAATGAGGGATTTGGGGCTTTATTATGTCTTTGATAAATTCATAGATACTTAAAAATATGAAATTAGGTTATTCCCAGAGATGCCTAATGGAAAAATGAGAGAGAACACAGAGAAGATAAATATTATTGCTCTCTCACTTCCTTGCATTAGGGTAGAGTATACATCTTTAATTCCACACTTAGCCCAAGAGAGACATCCCTGCCCTCTACAATTACCTAAAAAGATGTAGTACACAAGTGGGAGTCAATATCTTTTCCCCCATAAAAAGAAATAGGACAAGAAGAAATATTCTCAAATTGCACCGAGGAAGATTTAGAATGGATATTAGGAATACCTTCTTCACTGAAAGAGTGCTTAGGCATTGGAACAGGCAGCCCAGGGAAGTGGTGGAATTACCATCCCCTAGAAGTGTTCAAAAATATATGAATGTGGTGGTTAGAGTCACACTTGGTGGTAAACTTGTCACTGTTGGATAAATGATTAAACTCGGTGGTTTTAGAGGTCACTTCCAACCTTAATAATTCTATTATTCTGATGAAAGAATTGTCATGTGCAATGCTAGCAACAAAAGCTTTTGTAATAGACGTAAGAGGCTTCAGTTTTAGCAGCATGCCATGTACAACAGTACCAATTATTTACAATGGAAGATGCAAAAATTATATGTGAGCTATGTGAAATATTCCTATAGTCCCATAAGATGCAGGCGGGACATGGCTTCAAATTACATAATGCAACTTCTACTGAAGTTGCTAAAACCCCTTTTTCCAAAATGCGAGTTTAGGGTCAGATACTAAGGCTGAGGAGTCATAGAATTATAGAATCATTTGCAAGGGACCTTAAAGACAATCCCCACTCCTTTCTCCTTCCATGGCTGCATCACTTTCCACTAGATCAGGCTGCTCAAGCCCCATCCGAGAATCCATGTGGCTGTTTTCCAAATTTCAGGGGAGTTTCCCACCTTTTTTACAAGCATCTAAACATCTGTGCTGTAACAGAACTAAGTTAAGGGAACATTCACAGAGCTTTTATACTGGAGTTAGACCATTCTTGTCTCACCTAGAGGTATTTGGAGGAATAATGTTGCTGATGTGAGTAAACATATAACGGGATTGTTCATTTACAGGATTACTTCTACAGATATTTCTTCGTTACACTTAGGAAGTCAGACTCAAGCCAGAAGTCTCAAGTAATTTCTAAAACAGAAGAAGAAGAAAAAAAAACTCTTGGATATTGCTATATTCCTATAAAGGTCTTATAAACCTGAGCTCAGAAATGTGCCTTTTTATACAGCTTCCTGCCATCTGTCCTTGAATTTCAGTAACTTTCAGCAGACAATTGTGTGAATAAACCAGTGATGCATTTATGTCTCAGTCCAACTGGACAAGGTGCTTCACTTTAGCATATGGAGTCGAAGCAGAGTCTACCTGTATGTTTTTCTTTTGTGTTCAACTTTGCAAAAACCCATTTTCAGCAGCCAAAAAATCACAATTTAAATTTTGTGCATGAAGTGAAATACCTGTCTGAACAAGTTTTCTTTATGTGTCCTGGGTGGTCACAGACAGGAAATACACAGGGTCATATTGCAATGTAGATAATTCAGTTTCCTAAGAGTGTGAACTAATACCAACAATGAATTTACAAGTTACTCTTTGTTCTTTCATTTTAACAGATAAATTAATTTCTCCAACAAAAAAAAAATATGTAAGAAACATTTGAAATATGTATTCTGGTATGCTTTATGCAAGAGCAAGCTTTTGATATTTGCCAGCTATAGAGGGGAAAACCAGTAGAAAGCGTGAGTTGCGGTAATGATGAAAATTAATTCTTTAAACAAATTCAGATGATTTGTGTGTACTAATTACTTTCAGGTATTAGTCTGATAACATTGGCCTTTTACCTGCCCTTTAAATCACATAATGTGGAAGGCGCTGGAAAAAAAAAAAATAAAGGAAAGGTAACTTAACAGTCCTTGCCTCAAAGAATAGACTACTTGGCCTCTAGGGCACCTCAGCTGTTCTGTATGATGAAATAAAGGTATAAGGCACCTCAAAGAGTGTTTTCACAAAGAAAAATCAAGGGATACAAAAGGAGAAAAACCCCACGCTGAATACTGAGGTTTGTCAGAAAATCCTGGCCATGTGTCAAACTCAAGCTACTGATCAAGACTGCAGGCATCTGCTTCAATCACCTGGAATCTGGTTGCCAGGACCCCGCATCAGGGGCAGTCTCATACATCTCTTCTTTGAATTAAATGCATATGGCTCACTTCTTTTAAGGAAGACAAGAGGTGTCCTACCACACACCTCTCTTCTGATCTCTCACTGGCTGTGACATTCTCCATGAGCCCAAAATCTCCTATCCTGTACCCTGACAGAATGCAACTTCCCTGCTCCTCAGGTTGTGCTGGGTGGACTGAGGGGATCCCCAAGTGGAAGATTCCACCTTCCCTATGTCCTCCCCCTGGACATTACCCAGGGGGGGATCTCCAGTGGCTGGGGCTGCACAGGTGCTTTGAAATTTGAACAAGAAACTGAGACAATTCTGGGGAGATAGCACAGCCAGAAACCACTTCATGGTTTTATGCAAGGTGAGCACCCAAGGAGAGGAGCAGCTCTACAGCCATGTCCTGTGCAGCAGACAGAGATGCAGGAGGTGAGTCATTTGTTTATTATTGCTTCAGGAGGATGAGAAATCTGTCTGCCTAATGTTTTGGATGTGCCTCTATGTAGCAGAGGAGAGCCCACTGTGGGTGAACCTTCTGGTCAGAGAAGAAGGCTCAGTGATTTCATGCAATTGAAGACCACCTTTCACCACTGGATAATGGCACCAAAACATCCCCATCCCATCTGCATAAGTTTGTTTTAAGAAGTTTCTTTGCTTTAATTTATGACCAGCAACTGCAGGCCCAGAGGCTGAGGGTAATATCAGAATTTCCAACTATTTCATGCATGTCAGGGACAGAAACCAAGGCTAGAGTCTCCCCTTTCTCCATCCTGCTCTAGGGTCCAATCCAACAGCCAAGCCAATAACAGGAGATTCATTAAGTTCAGTAGGTAGTATTTAAGCTCCACATGTTGTGAGAACATTAATTAGAGTCATCAACCAATGAAGCAAATGAGTTTCTTTAGTGTTATGCTGAAATGCTACTTTCAAAGAAAATTTCTCCATTTGATTAAAAATGTTGACTTTGATTTGACATTTCTGGTTTTCCTTTCTGGGAAAGGAGAGAAAAATGAAAATTATACTTTTAAAAAAAAGGGCTTTTTTAAAAAACTTTATGAAATTTAAACCCAAAAATAATACACAACAAATTAACTTATCTGCTTTCCTGTTCCAAAATTTATTTTTTTTTCTTTTGAAAACTGTCTTATTTGTACTTTAAGTTTAGATTAAAGTAAAATGGAATTTTATGATGTGACAAAAATCTAAAGGCACAAAGGAAAAGGTTTTTATGTAGCTTGGTTTAGAAAGCTGTGTTTATGTCAGGAATTTAGAGGAAATTTTAAATAAAATCCCCTGATAATCACTGCTGGTTTTGATTAACCTTAGCAGTGAGACAGATGTGTAGATTTCTTATTTATTTTATGTGATTTTTTAATGAACTGTGGGTTTTTTTTTCTTTACTACACAGAGGAGTTTCCGCTTAATGTTTCACTTTTTTTCTTTTCCTATCTAATGTGTGTGAGGGTCTGAAGTAGCAGTGATTTCCTTGGCCTGTTTGCAGATTTTACTGCAGATAATGTAATACTCCCAGAAAACCCTATGGTGGTACATGATGTACAACTACTGAATCAAAATATGGCCCTTGAAAAGTGAGACAGGAAAACAGAGAAGGGAGGAA
Organism: Ammospiza caudacuta; assembly: GCF_027887145.1. Classification (NCBI taxonomy): domain Eukaryota; kingdom Metazoa; phylum Chordata; class Aves; order Passeriformes; family Passerellidae; genus Ammospiza; species Ammospiza caudacuta. The sequence goes on along the minus strand of NC_080632.1, from coordinate 81,431,730 downwards.
AGAAGAAAAGAAGAAGGGAAAAAAGAGAGAAAGAGAAAAGAAAGAAAGAAAGAAAGAAAGAAGAAAGAAAGAAAGAAAGAAAGAAAGAAAGAAAGAAAGAAAGAAAGAAAGAAAGAAAGAAAGAAAGAAAGAAAGAAAGAAAGAAAGAAAGAAAGAAAGAAAGAAAGAAAGAAAGAAAGAAAGAAAGAAAGAAAGAAAGAAAGAAAGAAAGAAAGAAAGAAAGAAAGAAAGAAAGAAAGAAAGAAAGGGAGTGGCGCAAGTGACGGAAGGAAGGAAGGAAGGAAGGAAGGAAGGAAGGAAGGAAGGAAGGAAGGAAGGAAGGAAGGAAGGAAGGAAGGAAGGAAGGAAGGAAGGAAGGAAGGAAGGAAGGAAGGAAGGAAGGAAGGAAGGAAGGAAGGAAGGAAGGAAGGAAGGAAGGAAGGAAGGAAATGTCGGAAGGAAGTGTCGGAAGGAAGGAAGGAAGGAAGGAAGTGTCGGAAGGAAGGAAGGAAGTGTCGGAAGGAAGGAAGGAAGTGTCGGAAGGAAGGAAGGAAGTGTCGGAAGGAAGTGTCGGAAGGAAGGAAGGAAGTGTCGGAAGGAAGGAAGGAAGTGTCGGAAGGAAGTGTCGGAAGGAAGTGTCGGAAGGAAGTGTCGGAAGGAAGTGTCGGAAGGAAGGAAGTGTCGGAAGGAAGTGTCGGAAGAAAGTGTCGGAAGGAAGTGTCGGAAGGAAGGAAGGAAGTGTCGGAAGGAAGTGTCGGAAGGAAGTGTCGGAAGGAAGTGTCGGAAGGAAGGAAGGAAGGAAGGAAGGAAGGAAGGAAGGAAGGAAGGAAGGAAGGAAGGAAGGAAGGAAGGGAAAGTCAAGACAAGAAGGACAACACATGACTAATTTTTCAATGTGGAGTTCAGTCTCTTTTGGCTCTCATAGCAATTCATTCCTAGTATGAAAAATAAAATGTGAATTAATAAGTTCTAGGAGAAATTGTGCACAGCCTGATAAAAGTGAATCAAAATGCCTGTTTTGATTAAAAATCTTTTTGTTTTATTTTGCGGGCTACATTCCTCCAAGGAATGAAATAGTGACACTAATGGGACAACACCGATTTTACTCCTCTGTAATCTGATGTATCTGTTTGAACATAAATTAACTCAGAGGTATGCCATATAACTCAAATTTGGTTTTTTTGCAAATGGAATGCACAGGCAAAGAATTACACAAATTTTAATCTTGGAGAGTACAAACAGTTCGGGCAATACTATCATAGAGAGCTCTAAGATGTATTTGCACCAATGTATATCTAGCTCAAGTTGCCTTCCTTTGGAGAAGGTTGCAGTTAATTCTTCATGCCAAATTCATGGGTTTGTTCTTACCTTTCTTTCTGGTTTTGGATAGTAAAATGTATTCACAGAAGCTAAGCTTAGAAAAGAGAAGAATATCTTACAATGTTGTGCTGATGTCTTTTGTACAAAAGAAGAAGGGGGGGATAAACATAGGGGAAAAATATTTCATTGGCCTCTTCTTTCATTGTTCTCTTCCCTTTCTCTTCTTTTTCTTTATCAGCCCAAACCATTGACAGCACTCTGCTTCCAGGGTCCAGAAGTGTTAAATTCCCTCCACTTCACCCGGTCTCTCTTGAAGCTGGAGTTACACTCATCACGGATCTAGCATGGGGAGGGATGGATTTCTTCAGACAGCCTGAGGGTTCCAACAGCAGCCTTCGCTTTCAATCAATGTCGAGAGGCACGAGTGGAAATTCATTCAGCGAGCAGTCGGAGGTCTTCGCCTGTCCATGCAGCCGCCTGGCACACAATCCCAAGCACAAACTGGTGGCGTCTCAGCTGGAGACCTGACATTTTGCCGAACCACTGTTTGCTTGAGAACTGATAATTAAACACTCTTTCTCCTTTAAAGAAAAATAATAAATAAAAAGGTAGATAAAAAAAAAAATTAAGTCAACTCGGGTGGTAACCTTGAAGGCTTCCTTTTGTCAAGGTCTCAATATATGACAAAATATATTTTGTTCAGGATTGGTCCTGGCGGTACAATTGCCTTTTCTGTTACCTGCCTGTATTGTTCTGACTGTTTTCATTTGACTTGCCTCTAGGATGCTGTGCTGCTCTGGCAGAGAGATCTGTGCACTGGCAGAGTTCATGAACTCACACTTGCAAGCTGATCTTTGCCCTGTGTATTTCTAAATATTTTGGTGTGTATGTAACATGACAGAATGTGACTTTGCAGTGAAAAGCCAGATACAGGAAGAAACATCTCACATCCCCTCCTTCCTCTCCTCCACATCTCCCCCCTTCTCCAATCCTGCCAAGTTTTATTATGCTCAGAAGGCAACCAGGTGAGTCATAGTATTTAACCAATACTGGGGGAAGGGAGAGGTTTTAATTAATTTCATTACACATTAAGAAAGTCCAGCTCATGACAGAGTGAATCTTGCAGATAGATGGGTGCTTACCCTCTCTGTCCTCTGATTTTCCTGGATGAGGGGGAGATGTATTAACACAGTTTTTTAGCTGTTCTGCCGTGCTGCTTAAAGTCTAATGCCAGTGCAAGACCAGCTGAGCAATCCATAGTTTTAAGCTAGCTTGGTCAAGTCATACTGAAACACACTGGTTTGGTTGTTTTGTTTTGTTGGTTTTTTTTGGTTGTTTTTTTTTTTTTTTTTTTGCTTTCAATTCTAGCCACAGGTAAAAAACCTGAAAATTGTAATCATATCTGGAGGTGTCTCTTAAAATCTCAGAAAAAGAGTCCTGATATTCTCTACGATCAGATGTCACCTGCTTCAAGTCAGCTATGATCAGAGGGAGCCCTAAGCCTGGTTCTGATGGAGGAAAGTAATCAAGCCTAGACAATGAAAGAGCAGAGGCAACTGGCACACTCCATAGTTTCACATCAGAGATGGAATGTGGTCAGAGAAGAAGACTGGAGAAGAGGTTCTGCCCTCTGAAAACACTTCTTATTTGGGCCGTCTTTGACATCACTACCTGAAGGTAGTATTGTTCTACTGATTCCAGTCTTGTTTCTAGAGTGTTTTCTCTTTTTCTCTTTTTCTCTTTTTTTATCTTTTTCTCTTTTTTTTTTTTTTCTCTTTTTCTCTTTTTTTTTTTTCTCTTTTTCTCTTTCTTTCTTTCTTTCTTTCTTTCTTTCTTTCTTTCTTTCTTTCTTTCTTTCTTTCTTTCTTTCTCTTTCTTTCTTTTCTTTCTTTCTTTCTTTCTTTCTTTCTTTCTTCTTTCTTTCTTTCTTTCTTTCTTTCTTTCTTTCTTTCTTTCTTTCTTTCTTTCTTTCTTTCTTTCTTTCTTTCTTTCTTTCTTTCTTTCTTTCTTCTTTTCTTCTCTCTTTCTCTCTTTCCTTCCTTCCTTCCTTCCTTCCTTCCTTCCTTCCTTCCTTCCTTCCTTCCTTCCTTCCCCAGCTTCCTTCCTCTCTCCTCTTTCTTACTCTTCCTCTCTCTCTTTCTTCTCTTTCCTTTTATTTTTTTGCTTGTTATTTTTGCTTTTTCCACTTTTTTCTCCTTTTATTTTGAAACCTGTGCAAAAAGAAAATTTAAAAAAATTATCTATTTCCAAGAAGATCACCTCATAAAGAGCAGGCCTTATACCTGTACTCCAGGTTTCTTAGAGGTGTCAGCTGAGAGCTAGCTCAGTTTTCATTTCTCATGTTAGGAAATTCCTACACAGTGGATGTGCAGCTGAATCTGAGTCTGTAAGAAGGAACAACACTGATGTTGTACCTGGATGTAACAGGAGCTAGAAAGGCTCAGAATTCCTTGTGACTAGGCAGAGAAGCTGGCCTAAAAGTTTTAACAGAGAAGATTATTAAGCTATATGCTCTGCTTCTTCCCTTTTATTTAAGAATATATTTGTAGGCAAAGTGAGCATTGAGCCATTACTCCCCATATCTTACCTAATTTTCCTCTGCACTTCAAAGTCTTTTGTTGCATGAGCAAGCCCAAGGCCAGGGTAAGAATTTCTGGAGCTCTGCACTTCCTCAATTAAACTCAGAGTACAAAAAGCTCCAAGGTCAAGCAATGGAGTCCAGCTTCATGCTAAGAGTCATATAAAAACTAAATACACTAAATTAACAAAAAAATATCTAAAAGTGGACTAAAGAAATAATAAAAATTAAATTAAATTTTGTTTAATTACTGCTCTCTAAATGTCTTTATCCTGAACTAGCAGAGAGAGCAGGAACTCTCCCAGCCTTTGACTCCAGGTTGCTGCAAAACCTTTACTTCTCCTCTCTAGATCATCTAGAGATAGCAGACCCACTGAGGAGCAGAGGTGGGAGTACTCATCTGCACTGCCAGTTTTGGGGATGAACCAGTTGGGTGGTGGACTCCACCTTTTCCAGCAGGAATTTCTCCTCTTCTCTTTGCTCCTCCACTTGTCAGATCAAGCAAGAAGCATTAGAGAGACAATGCTTCAGGGAAATGTAAGCTAGGGTAGTGCCTGCTGGGTCAGGAAAGCTTCTGCACACAGCATTTTTTAGGGCAGTGCTCTAAGATATTCTGAAGACAGCAGCCAAATCTGTGTGCCCATAGCTCTCCAAGTGTGTAATCTTACCCTTAACCCATTAATTGGGAAACGCAAATGTCCAAGACAAATAAAATCAGAGGCACGTCATCAAAGAGCAGACTAATGAATAGTATTTACAAGAGATACATTCAGAAGAGATAATCTCTATTTTTTATTGTTTTTTTCTTTTAATAATCTTCATTGGGTTTTTTATTGTTTTTTAAAAAATCTTCACTGACATTCAATGTGTCACAAAGCACTGAGGGCAACTGAGCCCTCCAACCAACCACCCTGTTGCAGAGCCAGCTCTCTCTGTCCTTGGTGCACATCAGCGAGCTTCTCTGCCTGGTTTTCTCACACATCACACCCCTCTGTGATGCTGCACACAGAACAAATAGCAGCCGTGCACTAAGCCAAACACTCCTTGTCAAGTGAGTGCCATTACAATGTAAGGATTGATTTGTGGTGGAAGTCTTGCATATAAGCAGAGATGGAAGCCACAGCCAGGGTTAAACAAGTTTCCACATGGAACATTTATTTACAGCACAATAACAAAAGGACGATTCCTGTTGTTACCTGTTAGATACCAGCTATTGAAGATTTGGGTTGGCCTCAAAACTTCCTGGGATGAGACAAAGAGAGGGTTATATTTATACAGTCCCAGCACCTCTTCCAGGCAAGTGCTTCCAGCAGGTAGCTGTCTCTTTGGATATTAATGTTCACATATCCTCATTTTTGTTGTCAGCTGCAGCCTCTAGCAACCTGCCTCTGGTAATAACCTTGTCAGTACTCCCTGGACAAGCTGGGAAAGTTGTTTTCTGAATAAGAGCTGCAGTGACATCACCCAACTTTGTGGGAAGTGCTGCTGGTGATGCACAAGTGGCATCGACTTCTCCCCTGCCAATTATGTCTGGCACTAGAGGCAGAATACTGAGCTGTGAAAGAGCACTATGTTCTAGATAAGACACTGAATAAGACTTGTTTTAGTAACAGGTGTTCTCTCTCTGGAAAAAGTAGAATGGAGTCAGGCGTTCAACTTGACTCAATGCTTGGAATGCCATTTGGATGAAAAGATCTTGAGATCTTTCCCACACACTCCATTTCTCTCAGCACGGAGGCTGCCTTTGGTTCTCCCTTTCCAGAATGAAAGGGAGGTTAACGAGAGTATTTGACCAAGTTTGCACCAGGTGTTATGCAATCAGTGGGCTCATATTTAGTATTGACTGGGCATTTTTAAAGTAAAATGGATTGGATTGAATAAAACCCATAATTTTTACCCTTAATATCTATGATTTTTTTAGAATTCCTTACAGTTAAGTGAAAGGTCAATTAACTCAACAATGGGATAACCTCTAAAATTTAGAATTATACCTTTATTTTTGTTGTTCTTTGAATGAAATATTGGATCTTGAATTATTATTTTTTCTTGTTTTTGAAAGAGATGCATGACCTTTAAATACCACAGAGCTCCACAGACTTTGGGAAACATTTCCAGATGGATAAATCTAGTTTTAAACCAAAACCACAGAATTAAAAAGTTGATTGATGTTGTAGGAGATTCTCCTTATTAGGAAATTACAGCATTAATAAACTCTTTATTTGTCACTTGGATTCTTTGGAGAGGAATACTTCATATCAATGCCTGTGTGGTAAAAAAGTAGCATTCATGTGACTTTGACTTGTGAGGCTGTAAAACGTCTTGGAATTTTTTTGTACATTGTAGGTGAGGCTTGATCTGGAGCAACAGGCACATTTTGCCCTTGGTGGTCAAAAGGAAAATCACAGTGTTTTATCTAAAATCACAGTGTTAATTTTCTTGTCATGGCTACACTTAATCCTTTCAGAATTCAGAATATGCATTATATAGAAATGTCACCCATAACTTTTACCTGTCTGCAATGCTCTTCCCCCACCTGCACACAGTCACACCACGCGGCCATGTCCTGGGCCCTGTGGATCAAAATTTGTCACCATCAATTATATAGAAGGATTCAAATCAGAGCTGGGTTAAACAGCTGCAGTCCAGTTCTGAAGAATAGTAAAAAAAGAGTAAGGATATCTATTCAACAAAGCATTTAAAGCTGCCTTACATTTTTAAGTTGCTCAAAACTCTTGAAGCTGAAGGCATTCAAGAGGGTTTTTTTTAAGCAAGCTTTTTTTTAAAGTTTAGGCACATCATTTAGTAGGCAGTGAAGAATTGCCATCATAGCATAAGGTTTTGTGGAAAAATTAAACAATTGACAAGCGTTACTTTGTGAACAAATTGTAGGTCATTCATGGGGATTAAAGGCCATTTCAGAGAATATTATTTTTCCCTGTGTTTATTTATTTTGGTCATTCTTCTGAAAGCTTAGACAAACTAGAGGTCACTGAGTCTTCCAAGCCTAGGGAGAAATATTTGTAGGAAATCTCTTTAAAAATATTAAGAGCAAAATTGGATGGAAATGATTTAATGCAATAGAAAAATAATAATTTTTAAGAGGAAATAATGTTCAATGTTGAAAATTGTAACAATATTCATTTTTCTGTTGGGTTTCAGAATAGGCAGCCCCTTCGCACATATTTGCCATTAAAAATGATATAGCCATGCTGTTTGTTCTTTAATTAGTTTTCTAAACACATAAAAAACTAAACTGAATAAATCAAAATGACCTTTAAATTCTCAGAATTACAGCCTATTTAAATGGCCTTAATAAGGTAATAATAACCCAAGCTAATGGTAGTTCTACTTCCCTACCCTGTGTCTTGCCACGTGATAAGCGACATTACTAATTTTAGTGTGATTACAAATTATTCCCATAGTTCAGGTTTAATACAGTATTGATGTTGTTACTAATATAGATTTGTCAGTAAAGATACAAAGAAAAGTCAGTCCCACTTAATGTTGGCTGACAAAACAACTAAAAGAAAAAGAAAACACAAGGGAAAAAAAACAAAGAAAAAACTGCTGCTACCTTACAGATTGATACACAGGGGGAGAAAGAAGTGAAAAATAATGATTCAATTTCATTAAACGTGTACTTAACCTGAAATAGGGAATATAAAGGGGGAGAAACGTTACATGTAGCAAGTATCTGCTATAACTGGGTTTCTAGAATGAGAGCAAGTATTTACTGCTCCTGCTATGCCCTGGTGGTTGATGTCATACATCAACCATTTTGCTGATGCGAATCTAGTAAAATTTAGGTTTTTTTCCTAAATTTATATCATGTACCTTAAAGCAGAATTTGATGCAGAGGTATCTGACATTATATGGTTAATTATTCTACTATATGTATGGAAAATCATACCAGTTCTGCACAGTTTTGTGTTTTCCTGGGCTTGCCTGACCCTTGATTCAACCAGTTCTGTTGTGTGCTTTACCTAGAGTAACTCTATCTCTGAGCTGAAACATAGCAGGTACCATAATCTCTGGATAATTAAGTTGTTTTCTAGATCCCAGTTGAGCGCTGCAGCTGGATGTAAAAGCTCATCTCTCCTGTTCCATTCCAATTTGAAGACAAACAAGTTAATGCAAAGCACAGATGGTCTGAAATAACCTGCTTGACCGTGCTCTACACCAGGAGATAAATTAACATGTATCCATTTACCAGTTCACAAAAAGCAGTCATTGTACTTAATTTCAGCTCTTAGTTTCCCAAATTTCTTTCCATTTGGTTTACATTTAGTTAATCAGGGAGCAAAAGGTCCTCTGGATAACTTGATTTCTCGCTTTTTTTTTTTCCAGTGGAGTATTCCAGGAGCAATAACAGACATTGCCTAAACAAGAGGTTTGGGTTATCCTCCAAAGTTAAGTCCAGTGCAACTAATATCCCTTACCTTATCAGAAAGCATTAAAAGTCATGTGTGTGATAGCTGAAACACGTGTATATGAAGGAGCAGCAAATGTTCCTGTGTCAGCTCAGCTGGGACAGCTCACGTGTATTTACCCAGTAGCAAATATGAGGTAATATGCACTAGGCTTTTAAAAGAAAGACTTTACCCTACTTACCTTGTATTCATCCAGGACTAAGAGTGTCTACATGGATTTGTTATCACAGTTTAGCTCACGTTTTTAACTAATTACATAAATAAATTATTTGTGCACCTGGCACACTAGGCCAGATGTTGTTCATATGCATAATAAAGAATCCTATCTTGCCTGCAGAACTTGCTTTTTAATCAAACAAGGCAAAGGGTGGTTGTTATTCCCTGTTTTGCAACAGGGTGAACAGAAATGCCATGTGACTGGGAAGCTGACTTGTTCTAGGTAGCTCTGCTAATCTGAGGGAAGGCACAGGACTGAATTCAGAGATCTAATGAGATAGCTGTGAAATAATTTTTCTGATCAGTAAGCAGGCATTCCCACCAGAGTAACTGCCTGTTTTTTTCTCACAAGTATATGAGAAAATATGAGAGAAATATCTGAATACTCAAGAGAAGTATTCCCTATTATTATATAGGGATGAGGCATTATAGGGATAAAGCATTCCATGGGGTTTATGGACCCTCTCTTGCAGACTGTGGCACTTGTGTCAAATGGGAAGGAAGCTCATTGCTAGCACAACCCTCTTTACAAGTGTGCTCAGCACCTGTAGTTTAAGAACAACACTCTGAAGTTGGTTTGGTTACATTCAGGCTTCTGCTTGCCCAAAATTCAGAAGAAATAAAGGAAAATATCACAAAAGGATTGCGGATTTATTGAATGTATTAAAACTGTCACATTAAACATCCTCTACCAAAATCATCAGCAAAAACCTTTCTAGTGAGGAGAACCCAAGAAGCTCAATTTGCAGCCATATGTTCTCACTACTCTACAAGGTCCACAGTTTATATAACAACCCGGTCTTGAATGTGGTACTTATTTGCTTTAGTACAGATAGTTAAACAAGCAGAAAAGTCATGGGAATTATGAGGAATGCCCATTAGTCAAGCATGTGTTTTTTGACCTAATAATTTTACTTAATTCTGTTTAAATATAATTTTATTTTGCAATAAATAAATATATAAATTTAGTCTTACAGCAGAGTTTAACAGCAATTTCAGGCAACATCTGGAGATACCAGAGCAATTAGGTTTGCACTTGAGGAAAATTCTTCAAACTGATGTTTCTCAACCCTGAAATTAAAAGTAATAATAAGAGATATTGAAAGGCATCTATTTTTATTCTCCTTTCATCCCAATGAAACTAATTTCCTTTATCTTTGGGATGACAAGTACCTAGTAAATATACATGTCCATACTTCCCATAGAGGTCATGCTGCATCCCATCCTAAACTTGCCACTCCTTCAAAGATGATGAGAAAAATGCATTCAAATTCCCCATAAAAATATGCTAAAGACCAAGTCATGAATAGTGTTTCCCTTTTGAATGCTTGCTGTATTCAAAGAGCACTGTAGCAAATCAGTTGGAAGGGGTGTTTTTCCAGGGGGTTGATTTTCTGGGGTCTTTTTCCCACTTAAATGAATGAGACTTTTTTGCATAGAGGAACCTGTGCTGACAAATCTTATCCAGTAGAATAAAGAAAAAGAGAAGGGAATTAAATGGAGGGAGACAACATGGCCTAGTAAATAAAGAAACAGACTTGGGGGAATCAGGAGACCTAGATACTATTCCCAGATCTTCCCTGCAGTGTGACTTTAGGCAAGTCTCTGAGCAAGATTTCCCTCACCACTCTGTTTTCTATTTATATTGTAAACTCTTCAGAGCAAGCACCATCCTTTGCTGCATGTTTCTGCAATGCCAGCTGCAAAGGAACTCTGTTCTGCATTGGAACATCCTACAAAGAGTAATTGAAGTAGGCCACCATGATCCACTTGTCAGTGAAAATGTTTATTTACCTTTCAGCAGAAAAGTAAGCAGTGTCCAAATCATAGGAAAAAAAAAAAAAAAAGCCAAACCCAAAACTGTCCCAAGAATAGACACAGGAGTTTAGTGACATTAGGAATTCCAGTGCAATGCCCTACTGCAAAAAAATCTGGGTTCTGAAAAAATATGAATATAGGGTTTAATAAGAGTACAAGCATGTGGTTTTTCATCTAGAGATAAAGTACATCAGTTACAAGGAAAAAAAATTAAATTGAGAGGCCTGGTGTTCCAAAAGCACAGTGTGCTTGATAGAGAGGACTGATTTTCTTCTTGGGAAAAGAGTTGGAGGGAATAAAGGGAACCAAGTCCTTTCTGTTATCATCTCCCTATGTACTGGGCATGCTTTGCCTCAGATAATGTAGCAGAAGCTGTGTTCACCCTAGTACTTCATCCTTCCCTAAAGGAAATTAATATAGCCAAATTGTGTGAAATTGTGTATTTTGTCCTCACAGAAAAGTATTAAAAAAAAAAAAGATGGAGCCTGGCAAGAGAGGGTTATTGACATAACTCTAACATCCACTACAAGGACAGGGGGTTAAATTCTTCTGGCACAGAGCGTTAAGTTGAAGTGTAGGTGGTTTCCTGCAAAGGACACTCTAGTGGATGCTCTTTGCTGAACTTTTGGAGAAGTGTGCAGGGCTTGAACTTCATTCTGCAGCATGGACATAAAGCTAAGTAATCCTGAAATACAGTCTTATTGTTTTTTCTTGAATGCATTAATTTCTGACATCTACTCGTGTAGGCATTCCTAGTTTTAACTTTAAAGACCACATTGTGATTTAAACACAAATCTGAGATTATTCTTTGCTCAGAGTTCAGTCACCATTTACACAGTCATTTTTTGCACCTCAGTGAGAGTGGAGAACAGTGCAAAATTTGGAACTTGTGTGGAACAAATCCCAGGTTATCTCAAGCCCTAAAATGAGACCCATGCGCCATGAGCTCTGATCAAAGGAGGCACGTACAGAACACAACATACAAGAGCTTGGTCCTACATCAAGCATGACCATATTGGCCCTTCCTAGCAGCAATGTGGCTTTATCAGGCCCAGTCTGTAGATTGTGAAAGCCAGCATGTATTAGACAACAAAAGGTCCCTGCAACTCAATATGTATAACTTAACATTAATGCTGCAGGGGCATATAACCCAGTGGACTCAGGTAAGCTATATTACATTTCCAATAACTTTGAGCTCAGCCCTGTCTAATCATCAAACACTGGCTCCCTTCCCAGAGGGACTTTGCAGCCCTTGCTGCAACTGATGAACACCTGTGGTGGGTGGACCACAGCCAGAAACTAAGCACCCACCCAGATTCTCCCTCACACCTGTCCCCAGCAGGATGGAGGAGAAAATAGGAGCAGCAAAACCAATAAAACATATTCAAGATTCTAGAGAAGGCAAGAGGGGAAAACCCAAGTGGTAGGCAATTGCCATATCCCACAACAACAATGATGCCCTGTCTCCAAGCAGCAGCTGACTTATACAACAACCCACACGCTCTGTCCAGTTTTTATTGCTGAGCATGAGGTGCTATGTGGTGAGGAATACCAAACTGTGGTTAGTTTGGATCAGCTGTCCCAACCTCTGGCTCACTCCCAGGCTGGTCATTGCAAGGGGGCAGAGTAAGAAACAGGGAAGCTTTGACACACTGGTGTGTTGCCAGCATTACTTTAGTCAGAAATCCCAAACACAGAAATATAGAGTGTGTGAAGAAAGTTATTTCATACCAGACAGATCCAGTACAACAATGGAAATTAATTTCAGTTTGATACATTTTCCCTCATCACCCATTCTCAGCCTGGCTCTTGTGTTTGAAAGAGGCCAAATACAATCCTGGGATAAACTCACATTGAGTTTATTATAATTGTTGAATTTCTTTGAGATTCTTTTAAGAAAAGTGTCACTCAGGACACTATATAAACCAGTGACTTTCAATGTAGGATTTAATAGTGTATTTCAGAGGAGCCAGCTAAGTATGAGCTATACAAAAATATGTCCATGGATCAAAAAATTCTAGGAGTCTGCAAACAGGGAGTAGAGAGGAAGAGAAAAATTGACTTTAGGAAAATTTCAAGATCATATTGATAATGAAATTTATTTTTTGATTAATACAACACTTTAATGTCAGAGACAAAACAATCAAGTACATTAACAATGCAGATACAAAAAAAGGTTTTATATTACCAGTGAAGTTTCTTGTCAGCTTCATTTAAAATTATTTCTTTCTATCCTTTGACATATTTATTTGTCTTTGCAATTTTTTTTTAATTTACTTGTTTAAAAGTTTTCTGCTTTCAATAGCAGCTGGAATCCTAAAACGAAATTAAAACCATGTAGGTGCCAATATATATATTCAATAGATATGAGACTAAATTAAACTAATTGACATTTTATTAATACTCTGCTGTTTGTTCCCGCAGAGTTAAAATCGTACTCTAGATCCCATTACATGAAGATATACTTTGGACCATCTGGTGGCCAAACATTTCTGATTATAAATAAGTCAATTTTTGTTAATTATTTATTTGGGACCTTTTGTTTATTGCACGAAAATCTGGAAAGGGAGAAGAAATAGCTGAATGTGCTGGGGTTTATAATACATCATTCATAAACAAAACTATTTTTTGCAGGAAAATCTGGTTGAGGTAGGAGAAAACACTGAATATTTATTTACATTAGAAAACTCTTTCTGAAATGATTCTTATTTGCAGCCCTTTTGGCTTCATTTTGTATGAACATACAGGCAGTGAGAGAAGACACAGAAGCAGTAAACACTTAACTGTAACGGTAAACTCTAAGGAGGAGGGAAACTGTTTATCACAGAGAATAAAAGGGGACAGAAATTTTATGACATAAAAAAATAAAGAAAAAAGGTAAATCCCTTTGATAATAATAATCAAGTTTTGGGACTATTAGTAAAGGAAAGCTGAAGGCTTTTCATCACTGGAGGTCTTCAAGAACTTACGAGCTACTATCAGAAATTATTTTGATAGAATCGATCTTTCATTGAGGAAGTACATTTGAATTTTTAACAATGGACTACTCAGATTCTCAATATAAATGCCAGCTGTGTTTTCAGGATTCACAACTATATATCTCCATTTATTTTTATAACTGGCATACTTTTGAGCTTTTAACCTTTGATCAAAGTCCTTAATACTGTGAAACATAAAAAGATCATGAGAATTGGCCAGTCATTGCTTTTAAAAGAAACTTGAAATAAATACCAAATTTCATTTGGTTCATTAAACCCCCTGAATTTCTTGCTTTTTCTCATATCCTGTGCTACAAACAAATATCCACATTGAAGGAATAAAAAGGCTACAATGTCCAAGAAACCTTAATAAATGGAACAGTTATTTATCATCCATATCTGAAGCAAAGGCAATATTTATTTCTGAGCTTTGGACAAAACCTAGATCAACCATAGCCACCCAAAAATTGAGATCTTTGGTCCAGGGCTTTGCGAGCTAGGAAAATTCCTCTCTGACTGCAAAGGAATAAATATGTTGCAGTTAAAAAATGTCTAGCCATTGAAACCAAGTCATTGAAGGCACTTTTGAAGGAAAATCAGAAGTTACAATGATAAAACTGAAGAGGAAATTTGTAGGCAGAGGCAGAGAGCTTAGCAGGAATGCTGCAAGAGTGATAAAGTTTGAACGATAATATTCCTTATTGAGTAGGAATGACAAGCAAATGAAGAAAACAAAATTTCTGTAAGATTTTTTTTTTATTTACTCCTTGCAAAACAGACAATTATTTGCTATCCCTGACAATCCTTAACCACACAGGCAGGAGGAAAGGAGTATCTGTCTACTTCCTCTCATTTCTTCACCTATTCTCTTCTGCTGGGCTGATTCCATCTCAGTTTTGAGCTCCCTAGTTAGGGGAAATTTAATAATATTTTTTGTCTAAATATTTTTAATTAGTCTTAATATTTTAATATTTTTAATTTAAAAATAATTAATTTTGTCTAAATATTTTTAATTAAGGTGGCTTCTTTTGCCTCAGAGGGAGTAACATGTGAAAAGTTAGACTTGGAATGAACAGTGTACTCTCCTCTAGATGTACACACACATGATCCTGACATATAGCTGAGATCCTCAACCAATATTGATATATACCTCGATCTATTAACATTAATAAAAAGTGCATAAATATAGAAGTTAACCCAAGTTTAGATATTTGTTTCCCATTATTATGTGGGTTGTCTCAAAAAACAAGTTACCATAATCAGTACAAAAGGGAAAGAGAATAAATCTGCCTCATTTTATTTTTGTTTGTTTGCCTTTTTTTTTTCAGTTGGTTGGGTTGGATTGGTTTGGTTTGGTTTGGTTTGGTTTGGTTTGGTTTGGTTTGGCTTGTTGGTTTTTTTTTTTGGGGGGGGTTTTTTTCCCACTTGATTAGGCCTGTAAATGGGTTTTGGGGAAAAGCCCTGTTTTAGAGGAGGGACACAAAGAACTTTACATCACTTCAGTAGCCCTCCAGCCTAAAATGTCTTGTAATAGTCAAAGAAACCATTCCTGACAGCGATTTAAATCACACTCTGTTAAAAAACTTTTCATTGTTTATGATGTAGACGGTCTTTGTAGTCATGCAGCACAATTTTCTGTGGAACACAAAATTAGTTCATGAGGCATTGAGTTAATTCTTCATGGATTATAATGGGTGTTAAACAAAAAAGAAGGATAAGGATAAAGTGGAGTAGGAGGAGAAGGAGGTGGAGGAAAAAAAAGGTGAAGAAAAAGTGCCAGCGCTATGGAGTTTACTAGTGCCAATATAACTTTTTTTTTGATGGTTTTATTTTGATGGAGTTTTTTTGTTCTTTAGTGTTGTTGTAGGGTTTGGGGTTTTTTGGAGGAGGTGGGGGATGGGTATCTTTTTCTGTTCAAGTGCTATCCACTGGATATTGCCAGTCCTGTGCTTGTTAGATCAAAGAATCATCTCTTTACATTTTTTCTGTGAACAATTACAGTCCAATTTTTAGTCTTTTTTCCCAGAACAGTGTAAAGTAGTTCGTTATTTACTAGGAAGTTGAAAAATAAATAAAAATTTTGGTGGGAGCTGGAACAAAAATGTGGCTGCAAACATGGAGCAGTTTATGTTCAATATGAATAGGTAACATGAGAACTGGGAAACTCAACAGAAAGAAATATTTGCCATCCCTAGGAAGGTGAAAAGGACATGACTGATATGTACATTTTCCCTGGGAAGAACTAAAGAACAGGGAAGGAAAGCATAGGAAAAGGGATTTGAAGTCATCGGAGTGGTACATGCTGGGTGTATTCCCAGCATGAGGAATGCTTGAGGAGCAAACCAGAAGAGAATAAGGGATAATAAATGGGGACACAAAGACCCCGAAATGCAAGGAAGCAAGAGTTCCATACATCAAAAGAGCAAGAGGCTCTGGGGCAGTAAAACAGACTAACCTGGCCAGATGCAATGGATCTGAAGGCAGAAGCATCCCAGTGGGCAAGACTGAGTGATGTGAACCATGAAAAGAACAAAGAAATCTTAACTATAGGAAAGCCTGTGGAAATAATCTTTAGTTTGCACCATTGGATGTTCCTGAAGTATTTTAGAGCAGTCTGACATCCCAGCTAATGCATTTCAAAATGTGTGTATCTGTAAATAAGCTGCTAGGTCTTCACTTTGGGGGCATTGGTTTTCCTAGCAAAATGTACTACAGAACTAGGGGCAGCTAATTGTGCAGATTTCCCACAAACAGCTCTGGAAGAAGTGACCTGCACTTTATCTGCCAATCTAGAAGCTTCTTTAGATAACACTTTCATCTATTTCCTCTTACAGTTTTTCAAATTCTGAACTGGCTCTACCAGCCCTGCCAATATCACAGGGAGGTATTGTTAAGGATTTAGGGGAATTATTCTTCTCCTAAAAACCGCAGGGCTGGTTCTGCTTCCTCCCTACAGAGCTAAGAAACTAATTTGCATGATGTTGAAAAAGAGAAATCTTTTCTGATGTTTTTTTCTTTGAATGCTTTATGTGTAGAGCAGTGTTCATTCCCTCCATGATGGTGATTATTCTGGAAACCTGAGTGACTAACTGTGCCTAAGTATTTACATTTCAATATTTTATTAAATGATCACTCATGTTATCCACTCAGTACAACAGGAGCCAACTATGTGGCTCCTTCATGACTAGAAGAGGCAAAAACCATAGGAGGCTGCATTTCTTTCTTTAGGACAAAGTCTAACCAGGAAAGTGCATAACCAGTCATGAGCCACTCATGTTATACCAGCCTTGGAGCGAAAACAAAGCTAACCTTTCTGCATTAGCACAGTTGAAGGATAAAGCTGCTGGCTTTTGGGTCTGGCACAATTTTGAGCCATGCTGTTGCTAACCCAGATCAAAGAGAAATAGTAGAGAGGAGTCTGGAACCATTTTTGTTTCCCTGTTTTAATTTTTTACTTCTCTGTTGGCAGCTTAGGGTGTTGCTGTTGTATTTTGGTGTGGTCATGTCTACAGACAGTCAAGAAAGGCCATGTGTCCCAGTTTTCCAAACCCTGTATGAGGCCCAACACACTCCAGTTACCTGCCTTCAGGCACCTAATAGCTCAGCCCATGGATTTCCCAATATTTGAGGTAAATACAATGCCAAAAATATTATAAGGTTAGTGTTTGGCTGTAGTATGCACTTTAGAATCCCTTATATTCATTTTTCCTAATCTCGACCAGGTCAGCAAGAAGAACTGTGCCTGTCCCTAGCAGGGCTGGACTGTTTGGTGAGTTATTTTATGCTTTCAAAGAGCTGTGTGCATTGTGAATGTCATTACATAGACTGTATGCTTGATCATACAAAATAGGAATAGTGACCAGAACTAAAGTGAAAAGCTGGCCCTATAACTTCAAAGGAAAGAAGAAAAAATAAAGTTACCTTCAGAGCCACTTTTGTACCTGCACACACTAAGGTTAATCAAATCTTATGCTTCAGAGTATATGGCTGATTAGCTTGTGTCTGGAAGCACTTCCGCTTATTTGCCATTCTACTCTTAGCTGCAGAAAGAACAAAGTTCATGTTAATTCTAGGATATTTTTTGTTGTTTTTTTCCCTCATTCACTTGCTACAGAAACTTTGAAATCTACTGGCTGTACTGAGAAGTGCCCTATAGAAAACAGATCTATTCTGACAGAGAGGTTGGGAAGCCTGCAAGCTTTGATATGTATCAGAAAACAAAATTATTTTGCCCTTATTACTGTGAAGTGCATGCCTTCTTATGAAGCTTTATAACTAAGAATGAATTATACTTCTATGAACCCTAGAGGTAGAGAAGTCTGTTTTCTCCCTGCAACCTATGGAGGTATTATTGAATTATGATTTAAATCATAGAGAGACTAAATGGAGGCTAGTGTTGCATGTTCTGATTTGTTTTGGTTTTGTTTTTAACTTTCATAATTAAATAGAAAAGTGCAGGAAAAAAACAAATCTCTGGGCTGTCCTTCCTTCTCTCTCTCAATTTGTCATTTCCTTGTGAGATCCCCTTTATCCTGCCAATCTTCAAAGTCCTGTGTCAACCTACCTATTAACTTTGGCTCTCAGTTCTTTTATAGTTCCTCCTCTCCTTTATTTTCCTTTCTTTTATATTTCCTTTCCTTTATTTTCCTTTCTTTTATATTTCCTTTCCTTTCCTTTCCTTTCTTTTATATTTCCTTTCCTTTCTTTTATATCTCCTCTCCTCTCCTCTCCTCTCCTCTCCTCTCCTCTCCTCTCCTCTCCTCTCCTCTCCTCTCCTCTCCTCTCCTCTCCTCTCCTCTCTCCTCTCCTCTCCTCTCCTCTCCTCTCCTCTCCTCTCCTCTCCTCTCCTCTCCTCTCCTCTCCTCTC